>NC_092808.1:95494383-95794383 GCF_040954645.1 Diabrotica undecimpunctata | reverse complement strand
CAAAGAGATACTTTAGTTCCTTTTGTACGTGCTCTGAAGGATTAATTAACAATATAAAGTACTAATTTTTATTTTTCTATGTTTTTACTTCAGATTGTTATCTCACAATAGCGCAATATTTAAGAAATATTTCTGCCAGGCTCATATTAAAAATTATATCTCCAGAACAGTGTCCCAGAAACCAGTTCCAAAATCATTTATACCATCAAAAGTAACAACATTTGGAGTTACACTTACTGGTGGTTTAATTATAAAATTGTACATATCACGCAATGGAGTATTATGTGAAGCAAAGAAAACTCGAATGGCTGGTTATGAAAATAAATTAGACAAAAATGTTAAATTTGATTGGGCAAGGCTATGGATGTACTTAAAACCACATATTTGGTACTTCTTAGCAGCAATTGTGGTAATGTAAATAATATAAATCATAATGCTGTTTTAATGTTAAGTTTGTTTTAGGGAGCATTGGCTGTGGCTTTATTAAATATACAAATACCTCAAGTTATAGGTGGTGTGGTGAATGTATTAGCAAAATTTAGTGAAAGCAGAGATAGTGAATTATTTCTTAATGAAATGAAGAAACCCGTTATAAAATTAATATCCATGTACCTTGCTCAGGTAAGGTAAAGTAGGTAGGATATTTATATAATTTAGATTAGAATAATTGGTATTCAATTCATACTGATCGGAATAGGTTGTATCATGACTGGTTTTTGGCTTTGCCAGTGCCATTAACTTAGGAAAAAAAAAAAGAATAGGTTGTACGCTTCTAACCATTCTCCCAGTAGGTTCTACTTGATATATTATTTGCTACATTTTCCAATTTCTTGCCTATCAATAGAAAATTTCACATCTTTAGTACTTTACTGGCAAACTATTATAAATAGTATTTTTAGCTTTCATATATATAATATATATATATATATATATATATATATATATATATATATATATATATATATATATAAATATATATATATATAAATATATATATATATATATATATATATATATATATATATATATATATATATGTATCAGGCGTTCAGAACCATAGTGGATTAACCCCACTTTTTACGAAAATTAAGTTAGCGGTGTATCTATGTTCTACAAATAGAAATCTTTTGATGGCTTTAGTTTCCTATGTCTCTGAACAATGTGTCATATTATTTCGGGACAGAGTGGATCAAGTAAAGTTGACTAGTCAGATTGTGCTCAGTGTATTTATCGTGATCGTGTATGATTAAAAATGGATTCAAATGACGACATTCATTATAGCAGAACAAAGAACCCTTAAAGAAAGTATCTTAACCCCGATTTAAATATCAGAAAAATGTGTGACCTGTAGGTATGTAACAAAATGCAACAACGAAGGCAAAGCACCTCAGAAAAAAAAACACTACTATCATGTATTTACAACTAAGTTTAATTAACATTTTAAAATACCATCGAAAAATACGTTCGCCAAATGTGATCAACTGTCCTTTAAAATAGTGCAGCAACTGAACCTGAGACATCCAATTCACTTATTGTTGAGATAAAATGTTCACCTAGCAAAAGCAAAACAAGCTCGAGATGTACTAAAATCGGACAGTTATGACGCATCAGATGAACACTATGTTGCTACTTTTGACCTCCAAAAAGCACTGCTATCCCCGAAATTGTCTACATCCATTGCATATTACAAAAGAAATATGTATGTATATAACCTACGAATTCATTCCTTCAACAAAAACAACGGCTTTATGTATGCGTGGGACGAAACAGATGCTGGTAGAGGATCTAGGGAAATATCTTCAATATTGACCATGCATCTGAAAAAACATGCCAAAAATCATAACCACGTAACTCTCTATTCAGATTCATGTACAGGGCAAAACAGAAATTTTAAAGTGGCTGCCTCACTCATAATCTCATTCAAGATCCTTACATAAAGATAAGAACGATATATCACAAGTTTCTTGTATCTGCTCACTCCTTTTTGTCAAACGACCAAGATTTTGGGGTTATTAAAAAGGCTGCCAGAAAATCTTCTCACATCTTTGGGCCAGATGACTGGATTGGTGTAATAAATACTTCAAAATTGACAGTGTCTTTGGAAGTAACTAACATAAAAAGGAGCGACATTGTGTCGACAAAGAAAAGAAAAATTCCATGTGAACAAGTCTTCTCAATTGGCTCCTGATATTCTCATCGTAGGTAAACTCCCGATTGGAGGACTCCCGGACCTTCTTGGTCCGTTTACGTGGGTTTTTCAGAATTTTGGGCAAGTCTCCATTATGATCCAATCCTTCCTGACGAATTTTCCAGACTGTCCTATCGCTAACACCCAGCGCTGTACTTGTTGTAGAAACAATTTGTGTTGGAGTCAGATCGGAATTTGTTTTTGTTGTGTACATAAAAAAAGTTTAAAAATAAATTGCACTTATTTTTTGACAAGTTAACGTACCTTCTCGAATGCACACACAAAACAGTTAAATTGTTTCTACAAACTGCAAAACTGCTATAGATATACGCACTCGTATAACAATTAGTAGATACTATTATCAGGAAAATTCTAAATGGGTATTTAATTACAACAATACCGAAATTTCTACACGGTTAAACCATTTCTAGAAACGGCCATTAGTCAGTAAGCTATTCTACGAATTCTACGACTTTCACTTCGGAGGTCATTATCGAAATACAAAATATTAATCAATTACAAAAATTTTGTTAGTAAAAAAATTCTTCTAATAATTAATTTTAATCTGACTCATTCATATCGGCAAATCAGACATATTAAACATTTTAAAGTAGAAGACATTAAAATTATATTGCCAATATTTATGAGTTGCAAGGATTTTATTGAAAGATAGTTCATTCAATTATATGAAATCAACTTTAACTTAAAAATATCAGTCACAAAAATCATAGCATGTGTTTAGTGTTTTAGGTTAAATCTTCGTATTTTGTGCTAAGGTATCTCCAGTTACTATATGGATAACTGTTAATGAAACACCCTGTGTAAATAATACTAAAATATAAATGATGTATCCTCGATATATTTTTGACTTATCTACTAATCGTGGCATTTTCTTTCTATTCATTTCAATTCTATTCAAAAGGTCTCCAAACATCCATTTCCGTAAATATGACAACAAGAGATGTAAGAAATTTTCTATTCGTCAAATACAACAGTGCTCAACAATTTGATAAGGATCGAAGTAATATTTTACTCCAGAAATAGCCGAAGTTTGTAAAAATTTAATATAATTAAAGTAATATTAATACCCCGACTTTATTATCAATTTTAAACGAAATAAAATAAATTTTGCCATTATGGCCATTTTTTACTAGGGTCAGCAAAAAGTTGAATATTAAAGTCGTCTATTTTCATTTATTCTATTCAAGTCATCATACTAGGATCTCAACAAACTTTTTAAATATTTGAAATCATAATTATGATCCTTATCAATTGTTGAGCACTATATTACGACGACGTCCGAATATTTTCTGGAACAGTCATTAGGGCAAATCAGTGAATGTTAGTGCAAAATTGCAAGTGCTCCGTGTGTAAGGGAGTGTTAAGTTCGAAGCCGGCTCTGCCACGTTGAGGCCGAAGATGAACTAGCAACGCTGCAGCGTTTTCTTCCATTTGATTAACATTGTCCGTAAGAGCCAACGCTGAAATCTACTGGTTAATCCGAGAATAGTCGAAACCTTTTTCAAAACAAGATTACATAAATTTTACAATACAAATAACAATAAACTCAACAGTATCAAGACTACATATACAAATCTTCCGTATATAAAAGGTTTATCCGAGCAACTAACGAATCTTTTAGCCCAACATAACATAACTGTGGCGCACAAAGGTAACAACCTTTTAAATAAATATTTCATCAAATTAAAAACACAAACTCCAAAACTCAAAAAATCATATGTTGTTTACGAAATATGTACCATGTATTAACTGTGAAGGTGTCTATATTGGGCAAACCAGTCAACTGTTTTAATCCAGAATTCGTTCTCACAAATATGACAAGAACAACATCACTGAGCTCACAAAACATGAAAATGAGAAGAAGCATAAATTTGACTCCGAAAACATCAAAATTTAAAAACCGAACAAAACAAGAAATGTAGCTGAGATTATTATGAACAAAAATGTTTATTAATACTTCTTATGTAAAACGAACCGTTATCTCAGAAATAACGCTTTGAATATCAGTTACGCGCACGAAATAAATTTTTTAAATAAAATTTGTATCAACTCGACGGTAAAAATTATCAGAGTTTATATTAAGTTGATCAGAGTATTCTATCAACAAAAATTAAAATGAGTTTTAAAGGAAAATAGTGCAGCTTTCCTATGGAATTTTTTATATTTTACCACAAATAAGTCAGTTTCTATAAAACTGTTTGGCGTTTTTTAAGATTCTCGTGAGGTCTCTGACGACTGGAGTAATATAACATATTTTTCAATGTTTTTACATCTTTTGTAACTTACAATATTATTTTTAGAGCGTATGTACATTTTTCTACATCTTTATGCTTTCGAATTTAGGAGAACGGATGGCATATAAAATGAGGACAGATTTATTTGAATCTATATTAAAACAGGATATCGCATTTTTTGATCAGCAAAGAACTGGTGAAATTATTAACAGGTAATATTAACAAACTTACAACATTTTTTGTAACGGTTTTAATTACTAAAGAACACTGAACGTACCAGAAACTGATTTCCCTTTAAATTCCCAACCCATTTTATTTTTAACACCTTGACTGCGTCACGTATCCCCAGGGGCATGTGCGTAACTTTTCAAGTGTGCTGTAGCAAAATTGGTGAAAACGCCGCCTCGTGCGGTAGCGATAAAAATGGTATTTGCATATCGTTTTAAGTGTAACAAATAGCCATCGATAACAAATTTTTAATTCTCGCTACTGATAACCGTAATATGAGACATGCCCCCAGAGACACGTGCCGCCCATAAACAAAAATTTATTATGTATTACCATGCGTCACAGAACCCGAGAGGCATGTGTCATTCTTTTCAACTTGTCGGTGCCTGTCGCTGTATTTATATATATTCAGTTTATAATATAGAGTTCATTAAAGTGTGAGCAGTACTTGTGAAAATGTCGAAAAGGGCAAGATATATGGTGGACATAGTGAAACAAAAGATGATAGAAGTTGTAAATGAGCAAACAATTAGTGATTGTAAAAACTTTGGAGAGAGTTCTGAAACGAATACTATGTTAAATGAATATGATAATGATAATACAGGGTTCATTGAAAGTTATGAAAATTCTAATAATGAAAATGAACAAAAGTTAATACAGACAGAAATAGTAGAATACGAAATGGAGAATGAGCAGGGTGATGAACACGATATGGAGACCGAGCAGATAGCAACTCAATTTTCATCTGATACTGACAGTATCGAAGATCCCTATGACAGTGACGATTCATTACTAGATAAAAGTTATTTACCTAAATCTTCATCATCCTCCGATTTAAATTCGTCTATTGATAGTGATGGCGAAATTATTACTACAACATATGAGCAAGTTCTATCTGATAATAATTAACAGAGTGTTGAGAGTAGTGGTAGTGCTGAATGGTGCGATTTAGAAGAAGATGTAGATGGTGACGATTTTGTAGTAAGAAAGAATACATTAGTTGATATTGAACCACGTGCAGTACAGAAACCAATAGATGTTTTTAATCATTTTATAACAGATGAAATATTGGATATCATCGTTAATGAAACCAACAATTATGCTGTTCAACAATGAAGTATGCAACACTCAAGAAAATCCAGATTAAATTCATGGACAGCCACGAACAAAACTGAAATAAAAGCCTTCCTAGGGGTAATAATCGCAATGGGTCTCACTCAGGTACCACATATAAATTTATATTGGTCTAAAGATGATATTTTTTATAATAAATTTATTGCAAAAGTTTTAAGTCGAGACCGCTTTTTGCTTTTATTGAAACTTCTTCATTTTGAAAATAATGAGACATCTGATACAACTAATAGATTATACAAAATAGAAAATTTAGTTACAAAGCTGATTCAAAATTTTCAAAGAATAATGGAGCCTGGCAACATTCTCGTTATAGATGAATCTATGGTACCTTTTAGAGGGAGACTCCATTTTCGTCAGTACATCCCTAACAAGACTCATAAATATGGAGTGAAATTGTACAAACTCTGTTCACCTGAAGGCTATACTTTCAATATAAATATTTACACAGGGAAAAATGAACAACAACCAGTTAATGTGGCACACTCTGAAGCAGTTGTTCTAAAATTACTTCAGTGTATCACAAATAAAGCTGGCAAAATATTATTTGCTGATAATTTTTATTCAGGAATTCCTCTTGTTAAAAGATTGTTAGCAGAAAATATGATGTACTGTGGAACTCTGAGAGGAAACAGAAAAGGAATACCACCTATTTTTAACCAGTCCAAAAAGATGAAGCGAAGAGAAGTTATTGGAAAAAAGAAAGATGGACTAAGAATTATTAAGTGGATGGATAAGAGACCTGTGTTAATGATTTCAAGTGTACCAGCCCATAGTAAGAAGTTAATTCCAACAGGAAACCAGAATAGGCAAAAAGAGGAAATTGTGAAACCGAAATGTATAATCGATTACAACTCTGCAAAGAAAGGCGTAGACTATTCGGATCAGATGTCATCCTACCATACAGTGCTACGTCGAAGCTTGAAATGGTACCGGTAAGAAATAAAATAGGTTTTAATTTTAATATCTCTTTCTTTTAATATTCATTTTTTTTAGAAAAGTAGTATTTGAGATGATACTTGGAACATCTGTTGTTAATAGCTTAATTATATTCAATATGTGCTCTAAAACAAAAATGAGCATTACAGAATTTAGACGTCAGTTGGCATATAATTTAGTACAATCACTTGAAGAAAAACCACTTCCAAAAAAAAGAGTGCATACTTTTACCAAACCTGAAGGACCTGGAAGAAAACGGCAAAAGCCATGTAGAGGTTGTCGTCAAGTATTAAAATCTTCAGGTTTAAGTTACCGTGAAGTAGATAAAAAAGTTCGTAGGATTATAACTTTTTGTTCCGATTGCCCTGGTCAACCTGGCTACTGTTTGTCTTGTTTTAACAAGGCACATAAATAAATAGAAGAAGCAGAAACTACCAGTTAATTTTAAAATGGGTTTATTCTTTTTATTTTAATATAAAATATTTGGTTTTTACAAACATGTTTAATTTTATCCTTTATAATTACCTACAAGAGAAAATTTATTTCGCTGTCTGTGCTACACGAGACGTTGGCGACATGTCCTGTTTGAGAGGAAAGTAGATTAATACTTCTATAATAGTTTCATGTATAAAGTATATGCAAAAGTTATACTTCTGTGTACTAGAAGGCATGAAGGACCTATATGCACACACATGCCACATGCGGCATGTGACGCATAGACAGAATAAACCATAACGTATCTCCGGGAGCATGTGAAGCAAGAACTAGTATATTAAGTATTTAACCACAGCAGTCAAGGTGTTAAATTAAAAAGTTATTGTGTTTTTGCATTAAAACACCGCTATTCCATTATTATAAGGACGATAAAGGTTTTATGTTGCTTTTTCTAAAACATTTGTGGTAAATTATTTTTGTACCACTGGAAAGAAATTTTATAACAATTCCGATTATTACACATAAAAAATAGCTTTATTTTTTTATCTCATACTAGTTCATTATTGTGTTTTTATTGCTTAGTTACCAACTACATAGAAGTATACTTTATGCACATATATAAAGACAAAAAAATTGATAACTTTTTAATCCCTTCGTGCAGGATCGTCGTTCGGTAAGTCGGCTCCTATATACGGATTCGAGCGCTTACCGAGCGGCTTCGCGCGGTCTGTTAAAATACAGTATCACACTATAATTAATTACTTGTTAAAGTTAATGTAATAACACTAATTTGTTAATGAATAACACTAATGGAGTTGAAATAACTTTCCAATCCCCATATTGTACTGGTTCATCATCTTCCTCCTCGTCTGTATGAATAATCACTTTCTGAACTTATATCATCGTCAGAACCTTCGTAATCGAAATCTAGGTCGGATTCAGAATCGCTGCTCTGAGACATTATCAACACCTACTTCTCTGACAACAAAAACTCAACTTGTAAGGTAAGTAAAATGCAGCTAAGTAAAAGTTCTAGTAAAATGCAGCACAGTAACCTCCCTTCCCACACAATCCCATCAGTCAAACATCCAAACAACCTTACCACCAATCAAATTAACTAAACCTAATCTCCTTCTAGACATCACCCATTTTTGGGCGTGGTTTCTCCACTTTTAGATTCGAATAAGGTAATTAGGACGGAACAAAAATACCTTAAATATGATGCAGGCGGTGGTATCGCCGTTTATGGCGAATGAAAACTCATGATGCACCCGTGTGCATCACCATACTGAGCGGACAGTCAAGCATGATGCACACGGGTGCATCACCGTACCGAAGGAGTTAATAACATTTATTATTAAGTTATGGCATTAAATTATTATAACTACATAACATTATTTAGTGGAATTCACCTAAAACTGGAAATCTGGAAAAACGTGATAGATAGTTTGACAGAAGCAAATGAATGCTATGCTGGAACAATGTTGTAAACGCCAAATCAAATTTTGTCGGCAAATTGAAAAAAAAAACACCTTAAGTATAATTGATTATTTTGTAAAAAAAATATATTTATGAGCGTAATATCATAGACTATAGGATGCATAACATTAATATTAAAAAAAAATAACCTTAGGTTATACAAAACAAGCATTTATGAACATATATGCTGTATTTTAATAAAACAACGTGTTAAATCCCCGTCGGTTAAAACATTGTTTAAGAAATAAAAAATGAAGTACACGTGAAATTAAGGAACGTACATATTATTAACAAATTACTTATAAACATGTTTTATATGACGTACATATCAAAATATGTACGTCGATCGGATAGCCAAGCGGGCTGGGCGGCTGGCTTCTCCTTCGCTTCACTGCGAGAGATGTCAGTTCAATCCCCAGCTCGGTGTACAGAAAACAAAAAGGCTAACGCAGCAGTTTAAAATTCTAAATGAATCTGCGGCTTAGTCTAGAATATGCTGGTATCTGATCGGCCTATGGTGGAGCAGTACGGCAAGAGATAAGGGCTTGTGGCTTGGTGATACTCCTCCATAGATCCCTACCGGAAGGGCGTGTGCCGCCTAAATACCGGGTATATATATATATATATATATATATATATATATATATATATATATATATATATATATATATATATATATCAAAATAATATTATTCAGTCTTAAGATTTTGATAATAGCTTACATACTGTAGTGATATATATTTGGCAATATTTTAATAAATTGGCATGTTTTTCTTTTTTAATTGGTAGTGGCCCTTCATAGGCTTCTGTAAGTTCAGCAAGAGTAACTTTAGTTATGGGTGTTTTAGTTGACTTTAAAGAATAAGATGACCAGGGTGGAATAGTTTTTTGGGGTTTTCTTAACCGTATAATATTTGGATCATCTTAGCTAATTTGTATCCACACTGAGTTATTTTGCACTTTGGATCTTTCCATACTACATTTTCTACGTTGATAACATTTTAAAAACATGTTTGATGCATGTAGATAACTTTAAATATATTTTAACTCTAGGTTTTGTAATTACGTCTGTCCACTGAAACGGGATATAAACCGATGAAAGTTTTTTATTGCGTTCTATGAGGGCAAAGTCTCTATCACAGGGCAGAAAGCTGTGCCCACGAGCTGTGGGCACAGCTACATAGCCACAGCTGTGTTCGTAGTAGTCGAAGTAATGTTATGACTTTCTAATTGTTATTTTGGCTGAAACATCTATCTGACCAAATAAAAAGTTTTCTTTCTTGACCTGGATCAAGAAAATTGAAGTTTTCAGTTATATTTAGTAGCAATGCTGATGCTATCTCAGTGGAGCCATTACTTCGTTCCACAGCATCATTGTAGCAGTATTACTCCTCATATTATGAACAGCGTAGTTATACGAAGAAAGTTGTCGCTGATAGAAGATTGATGAGTGAGTTAGATAAGGACAAAAAAGGACTTGTTGCAAATCAGTACATAAAACGACATAATTAGCATTTACTTTTGCAATTTCAGTATCTTGTCTTAATCTCTTTTAAAAATGTCGTGGTAATTTCGTAGAGAGATTTTTGTATCAGGGTACATTTTTAAAAATAATCTGTACATTTTTGAGATGCTTAAATCAGCTGGAAGGCAACTTTTAGAAGAAGCATTTCTGCTATAATGATTTTCTTGCTGCGGAAATGACCTAATATGTTCGCATATTTTCTCTGTATCTGTTATCGTGTTATCTGTTTTTTAGACGATTAGTATTTTTGCCACGTTGATCATTTAGATTTACCCCTACTTTCATTTTATCAACAAGGTACTGGAGTCTTCTAGCGATTATTGAAAATATATAACATACCGTTGCTTTACATACCCTTATGTTTTCTCCTGTATATTTCACCGTACACTGACGACAAGATGTTTCCCCAACCCTTCTTCTTTTTGGCTCTTGCAGCGAAAGAGACTGAGATAAAAATTTTGATTGGCCATTGTAACTCAGTTACTTAGGTTAGGTTACTTTAACTTACTTCATTTGGGCAACTTAGAGCTTCATTGGGTACTTCTCTAGAACGTACGAATCACCAGCTTCTCTGCAACGTTTTCTAATATTCTGCTTCCACTTATCAATGTTAAGCTTTCGTGTTTTCCCTCTGTTAATTTGTGTAATCACTGACTTGGTTCTACTAACATCCATTTTAGTTCGAAATCACAAATTACACGACTGAAAACGTTGACTTACAAAACAGGTGCAAAAACACATACAACGTTGTTACACCGACAGTTGAAGGTTGACTAATTTTCAAACTACCAAAACAGGCAAGTTAAATCTCATAATATTACCCACAGTCAGCAGTACATTATTTTGCACATATAGAACGCTTTTTCATGGAAAACCCACATATGAAAGTATTGGAGGTTACAACGTTGTTCCAGCATAGCATTCAAATGTTGATTCATGTTTCTTTGTCTGCATATCAAGTTTATCTAAGGAAAAGCCAGATCCAGAAGGTATGCTTGCCATCGTCCCTGAAACCACATTTATTGAAAATATATTACTCTCTATATATCCTTCAGCAACTGACGTACTCTTCCATCCACCATGTCGTTTCTATGTTGTCATGCTGGCTCCAGCTTCTGCTAGTAGAGTTGCCGATGTTCGACGCAGACAGTGATAATGGTAAAAACACGCCTTTTGTAGATTTTTGTCCCGTACGTTTATCACAAAAATTGATTTTCTATTTTCTGTATGAGTAATTAGCATATTCACCAGTTCTTGCCATCGACATCCATCAAATATTAACGAAACTTTGTTCATTAAAAACGTCTCGTTCGGTGCTTCATAAATAAGATAAATTTTAAACCACCTTCTAGACAGAACTTTAGACTTTTTGGGCTGGTATCTTTTTGACTCTTCAAATATTCGCCTAAGTTATGGTAATTAGAGGTGTTAATATTCTTATTTATGATTAAAGTCTTTTTTATCATTGAATATTTGGACCACAAGGAACTTGGCAGCAGTTCCAGTATCCAAGTAGCACAGTTTTATGATCTATGCAGTTTTCTGCCGTCCAGTTTAGTAATTTGTCGTATGCGTCTCTCTTTTTTCGGTACCTAAGAAGTGTTTGTGTTGCTTTATACGCCTTTTTTGCGATTTCATCGGGAATTTCAAAACTTTTCTGCATTTCACTTTTTAGGTTTGACAGTAGCATTATTTATGTTGGACATCATTACCCTAACGACGGTATTGCCTACTCTACTATGATCAATTTTCTGAATTTTTAAAAATATTTGTATTGTGAATATGATACCAAACTACTTAAGGCGGAGTCCCATGTATCCGATTTCCGACGACGCGATGACCCGAAAGTATTCTCATTTGATTGGGCAGAATCGAATCAATATTTTCGCGCCGAATTTCATCCGAAATTTTTAACTACGCTTCGGACATCGGATAAAGATGAAATTATTTTAACTGTTTCCGATAAAACGGATGTTTTGTAACCTAATTGTATTCCAATAGTTTAACATCTGTACATTCAATTTATTGAAACATGAATTTTAATCGAAGAAGCTATGTTCGTAAAGTTAATAAAACGATATTATTATGACTACTTCTGTTAATTCGCAAAAAAAAACAAAACGTACAATTCGGCAAAGAAAATATTGGGTTGGTGAAATATTTAAGCAAAGAAAGTCACAAGAGGCTTTTAATAATCTATTGCAGGAAATGAAGCTAAATGATGTTGATAAATATTGCAATTACCTTAGAATGCCTAATTGCACATTTCATAAGTTATTGAGTCTACATAGTTTCTTTTACGTTATCCATAGTAAAATTATTTCCAATGCGGAAATAATCCCTTCTGCTGTTTTACCACGCAAAAGTGGCAATTATCAGCCAAACATCCAAATAATAAACAAAAAATTGACCATTGAGAGTTGACAGTTACGGATTTTCGTATCCAACAATCGCAACCATGTGACTAGTTTCCAAATAGCAACTACGAAAACAGATGATTTTCGGATGTCGGAAATTGGATATATGGGACTCCGCCTTAAGTATGACATAAAAGGCTGTATGCACCGTGGGCATTAATAGATGTGTATACATCTCAGGGGCGACATCTGGCTTCAGTATACATCGGGCGACTTACAAACTCAGGACAGAGGCATTCGTGTTTGTAAGATAGTCGTCCTTAGGCATAAACATCTACTTAAAGCCGTTGGTACATGAGTAACTATTATGTAATAAATATTTTACTATAATAAACGTATGTATGCCTTATTAACTACAACAATATTGTACTAATAGAGATCAATAGATTTAATTATTATCAAGGAGTGTGCACTTTGGTTACCGATGTTTTATAGTGGTATAATTATTTTCGTTAACTCACATGCTGATTTTCGAATATGTGCACTATTTATAGTATTCAAATACTCCTGGACCCTGTCGGGATCGGAATTGGAATTTCAGGGGCGTCTAGGACGAGGTTTCGTATTTCGTTGAGTTCCATACCCTGTTTAAATGTATAACCTCTTCTTTAGGATTAAAATTGATCGGGTGTTAGGATTTCGATAACCTCTCTGAACATCCGTGGGCAATAGAGTGATATTCTATTGAGCATCTGTGTTTCTTTGAATGGACTTTGGTAGTTTTCTTCGAATGAACTTTGCTAGGTTGAGACAAAGGCCACCGTTACTCTTATGTTCAGTCGAACGAGTATTCGCATCAAGGTTTATTATTCCAATGTACACTTAACTACAACCATAGAGTTTAGAAAATTTATCAAATTTGAGAAATTTGTTAGTTCACCTTCTTCATGGCTTCGTTGCGCAATGTCATACCCAAGTTTGATACTGAATTCGTATTGTACATACCGGCATTAAATAACTACTAAACATTTAATCTGGCATTAAAATATAATGGTAGGGTGTGACAAACATTAAGTTTAATATTTATTAGTTCCAATATATGTTGCTCTAATTTGAATCTTTGTTTAAAAGCAAAATATATCTTCTTTATAAGGAATATCTAAAATAAAAGATATAGAAGTTGAAACAAAATAATCGAATATATAAGATTCTTGACACTGTCCGAAAAGAGTGCGTGTGTTATGGCTAGCCAAATTGGTGCAATACGAGATGGGACTTTGGGCACATGTTAATTTACTATTCTTGGTCAAACCTAAACACACTCCCGTGTGTGGTTGCTAGATCCACCATTGAGCGCCTATCTAGGTGGCGGATAGGGGAATGCCTATAGGGTATGGGTGCTACCGAGGAAATTAAATACTCGGGGTATTTAATTTCCTCGGGACACTTTTAGACGACAATAATTACCATATTAGATTGATACGGCTAAAACACTGCGATGGGAAAGTCAACGAGAACCTACCCCATTATACTCACTAGTAAAGTCATCATGGCATCGATAAGTGAAACGAATAATCATGGGCGGCGGAACTTAAAATCTGACAGGGGGAAGCAATACACAATTAAACCATAGGGTTTCACAGGTCGCTAGCCAGCGAAATCCCTATAAATAAAACATCACCAGACATAAGATACAAATGAAGAACCCGTACGGAGTAGCAACATGGAACGTAACAACTTTATATGAAGCTGGTAAGCTGAGTAATGAGAAATGGGAATTCGAGTGAACGGTGAATACATCAATAATATCCGGCATGCCGATGACACTGTGTTACTAGCAACCAGCCTAAATGATCTATAAGCCTTACTAGACCGAGTGAGAACTGTGAGCGTAACATACGGACTAGACCTTAATAATAAGAAAACTAAATTCATTGTTGCCAGCCGTGCAAATTTAGATCCCGGGGCACTAATGGCAGGTAGCGAAGAGTTGACAGATTCACTTACCTCGGAGCTACCCACAACTTACAATGGGACTACGCTCAAGAGATTAGATCCAGAATTGAAATGGCATGGTCTACATTTATCAAGTTGAAATCTTTGCTTTGCTGCAGTGATCTCAGTTTGGGAACCAAGATGCGGATAGTGAGGTGCTACATTCTTCCAGTGTTACTTTATGGAGTTGAAGCCTTGACACTGACGCAAGCCACAAAAAAGCGGATTGAAGCCTTCGATATGTGGATCTAGGAGGATACTAAAAATATCGTATGTGGACCTTGTCACCAACGTTGAGGTTCTACAGCGCATGACAAAAGAAAAAGAAGTGTTTAATTTAGTGAAACAACGTAAGCTTGAGTACCTCGGCCACGTGATGTGGAACGAAGAAAAATATCGAATTCTTCAACTCGTTATGCAGGGTAAAGTATTTGGCAGAGAATGGTTTTGGGATGACCTCCGCGGAGCTGTTTCGCAGAGCAGTCAACAAAACCATGATAGCCTTGATGATCGCCAACATCCGGACCAGATAAGGCACTGAAGAAGAAGAAGCTGAGTAATGTATTCTCTGAAATGGACAAACTAAATGTTACTATCCTGGGGGTGAGTTAATTTTTCTGGAAATCAAGACCATATGCATCGAAACGGAGTATCAATATATGAAACAGCATATTAGCAAATATGTCACTAACTTCATCCCAATGTCAGACAGAGTAATTTTAATACAGCTGACTGTTCAACCTGTAAATATATATATATATATATATATATATATATATATATATATATATATATATATATATATATATATATATATATATATATATATATATATTATGGATTTTGATAACATTAAAATTTTATGTAGTGAAAGTAATAAATTTAAAAGGACTTTTTTGGAAATGGTTTGTATTAGCAAAAATGATAAAAGTTTAAACAAAAGATCTGAAATTCAAAATTTAAGCAAAATTTATAATTATATTCTTTCTTTATGATTTATATATAAAACTTGTAAAATGTCATATTTAATTCTCCATATATCTGTCACATTCTTTCAGACATCTGTCAACGGTGAATAAATCTTCTTCTTTTTGTTACTAAACAAAAAAGAATGTTTAAACGAAGTTTTACTTTTGGCAATATAATTGTCAAAAATAAAAATTTTATGTTGGCATTTATGACATTGAGGCTATTTGTAATTTGTTGCTATTTGAACTTATTTATAAATTCAATTATTCTTATATTAAAAAAATGTTTTCAAAATTATAAAAAAAAAAAAAATTTTCAGAGAAACATTTATTAGATAAAAACATTTTTGTATTAAACATTTTGAAGATGTAAGCAGTGATTTTTACTTACCAAACTAATTTTTATTTGGTAAGTTAACAAAAATTGTTTTTTCTTTTTAGTTCAACCTTGTAAGTATTTTGTCTTTTTTAGCTCTTGATAATAATTGTAAACACAATTGAAAGCTCGAGAATAAAAAAATAGTTAACCAATAGCCCTATTATTGACTCCAACCCATCCAAAACAGTTATATATATATATATATATATATATATATATATATATATACATATATATATATATATATATATATATATATATATATATATATATATATATATATATATATATATATATATGAAAATTACTGAGTTCTCGGGAAGAACCGCGTTGAGAATTTAAAACTCGATGTTTCGGCACCCATTTTGGAGCCATTATCAAGAGTGATACGGTTCGGTTCGAGTTCATGGTCTCAATCTGCCTACTCCCCTCACTCGAGACGTACCAGTATCGTGTTCTATATTGCAAGAACTGTCTCTCGGCACTGAGGTCTTAATCTGCCTACTCCTCAGTGACGACGAGGGTATATATATATATATATATATATATATATATATATATATATATATATATATATATATATATATATAATCCAAGTTTATGCTCCTACTGCTGACGCAGATGGGCAGAAAATATGGAAGAAGTGCATCTATCATAAATAACCATAAATAACAAAGAAACCAATACCTGATTTTAACTTCCAGAAAGGCGTCTGTATTCCTGTTTAGCTACTTAAACTTTTGGCCGAGGAAAGCATTACCTACACCACTTTAACAAAATTTACAACGAAGGAAAAATATTGGATGATTGGTTGGAGTAACTGTTTACACTATTACCAAGGGAAGGAAAATAGGAAAAGCAAGGAAAGCAGCAGACACACCAAATGCAGCGACTTTAGACTAATCAGTTTGATGAGCCACATACTTAAAATACTTTTACGAATTATACAAAACCGACTATTCCTTCTGTGCGAAAGTAGACTGGGTAATAAGCAAGTTGGATTTAGAAATGGTTTAGGAACTAGAAAGATACTATTGTGTATGCGAGTTCTCTTACAAAAAAGTTATAAGTTCCGAAAGAGCTTTTATGTTTGTTTTATCGACTTCGAGAAGGCATTCGACCGAGCACAACTCGATACAAAAGAAAGAGATGGATGGGTCGAAAGAAACTTTCTTGGCTGCGTAATATTAGGCAATGGTGTAGTTCCACAGTAGAAGAATTATTTCGCGTAGCAGCCGACAGAGAAAGGTTTCAGGAAATTGTAAACATGATGGCGGCCAACATCTGAATGCGGACACCGCACCTAAAGAAGAATAAGGGCCATTTCTGCGGGACAATGTGTACAAGCTAAATAAAAAGTGTCATAACCCAGTTCTTGATCAAAACATGCACCTCTTTGCCCACTTAAATTTCATTGAAAATCAATCGAAGTGTGGAATTTTGTCAATGGTATACTGTTCTCGCGGCATATGACGCAAAATTTTACGTTTAATTTACGTAAATTAAACTGTTCGATCTAAGCATCTGAATTCTTTCTGAACTAATAATGTGGGCTAAGAATTCACTCGTTGTTTCATTGGTTTCTACTTCTTTAAGGCCACCGTTAATGCAGAGTAAACTATATGGAACTCTGGTAATCTTGAAAATAATCCAGAATTAGCAATTATTCATTATTTTCAACAAACGAGGCCCTAAATCAAATCGGGCTAAAAGCTTGCGGATATCTTAGTGCAAAGTTTGCAATTTGAATAAAAAAGAGAAGCATCGAATAGCTGACATTCCCATGCAATTTTTCCCTACTAGTGAAAAATTGCGTGGGAAAATTTTTTGGCAGTACTAAAAACAAAATGTTTGCCATCCCTTTACGTATATTGAATATTTAAAACAAAATTTAATAGGAAATTGACGCTCTAATTACGGATCCAGAATTCTTTGAAAAAAAAAGCTTCTCTACATCTTTACTTTTGTGTCTAAAGTTTTAATACAATAAAACATATTTCTGTATACAGTTATTTTCTTTTTGTTCAGTTTGCTAATCGGCTGGTTTATGCCGTAACCTGTGCATAACGGAAAAATATATAAAACAAACTAAATATTTTTTCATCGGCTTTACAGAAGGTATATGCTATTCACATAAAAATCCATTTTAATACTTAGATTCTATCATCAAACTTCATATACTTGCTTATCCTGTAACGAAATATTTTTTGCCTACCTCAGGGTAAGATTATGGGGTATAAAATTGGGGACAGAAACTATGGGGGCGAAGATAGGGCAAGCAAAACAATCGTTACTGGTGCGAACGGCACTCAGCGGTTAGCTGGAGAGCTGGGGTCGTGGATAAGTGAACGACAAGGGTTCGGATTTAGGCAGCTATAAAAAAAATGAAATAAAGGGGTACTTACATAAATCTCCTGGACAAAATGAGCAAATAAAGACAAGAAGAAATACCTCTAGCTATTTAAAATGGGACGCCGCTTCGAGAAAACTTCCTGCTGGAGAAAAGAAGGGTTCTTCCTTCTTAAAATAAAGAAACACAAACAGGGGTTAGGAGTTTTTCTAAACTAAAATAAACAAAATGGTTGGAGAAACAAATCAAACGTTTATTTTTGTCTCAAACAAACAGTTATCAAAAATACAGATTGCACAAAAATATACTACATAAATAGTTGCAAAATACAGAATAAAAAAAACTTACATGTGTCTGTTTACAAACTCCAGGGGTTGGAGATACTACAAAAACTTACAAATGTTACCGCACAGAGATTAACCTTTTTTTAAACAAACAAAACAAATAAATATCGAAAAAAATAAAGCTAGCTGTCATATGTTAACATTAAATTAAAAAAAAAACAATTAAAATGACAGCTAAGTTAAACCATAAAATTTACAATTTATTAATTATTACAAATCCTTTTAAATTTTAATGAAAGCAATTATTACTTTTAGCAAAAAAATGTCTGTCTTTACTTTAAAATTTAATCGCTTAAAAAGTTACTTGAATTTCACTGTTTCGCACTTAACTTTGAAAAAACTTGTTAAACATCTATGGGACATCTATCTGGACATATTCTCCAACAGGGACAAGGTAACCATTTCTATACTCAGGAACGAACAATCAAGAGATGTAAAATTAGGTTCGGTGGAGGAAGCAAGCTGACGACGGGGACATCCTATATAATAATTTTCAAAAGTTCCGGTGTACTGCACAAATCTTATGATGATTACTCTGTTCTAAACTGCCATTATGCAAAGAGTATTATCACCTGAACCGGTCTTAAGACATTACACATAAAGAATTGGCTACAGATTCAAAATCCGCCAAACGTCTTTCTCGTCTCAAATCTCTTGCTTGACTCCTTATGCGTTAGATTTTACAAATTCAACCAAAATAAATTCCCCTCGCGTCTCACAGCTAGTTTTTGTGGTCTACGAACCTAAACAAACAATCTACCCTCGACACTTGCTCGTTCTTAGCAACGAACCGACAAAAAAAACATCTTCATTATTTACTTTTAAATTGGGTAACTGGAAATAAATTCGTCGAAATAACACATAACACGTATTATATTGATTATTTTGACTTCGTAACTCGATTTTTTGTTTTAACCGGAATAATCTACCTGAGAATGTAACAGAGGCAAACACATCTATATTTAGAAACAAATGAATACAAACTTGATATTAGGAATCTCAACTTAAAATGCCATAATATATTGATCGTTTTAAAATTCCTTTATAAGAGACAAACGCAAATAAACAACTCAGGAGCGTACTACAAAACTTAAAACAGAACCATTATTATATAGATATTAAATATTAAGAAATTTAAAACGCTACAATCCTTACAATAGCAGGCATGCTAAACTTTCAAAATCGATTACTTTCTTGACTTCATATTATAAATACCACAATTACTTGTACGATACTACTGTCAGAAATTTCAGAATGCTATCAAACATACACGTATTATTTGTTTGTAGATTAACAGCAGATATTCAAGATTTTAAAAGTAGTTTCAAACAAACCGTTTCTGGAGGTTTGAGAGCTGCCACGCAGATTGTTGGTTGTTCAGTATCTTTAATTATGATATCACCTCAAATGACTTTCATTTCCTTACTTTGCATACCATCTGTAATAGCTGTAGGAACAATTTTCGGCTCTCTATTAAGATCAGTTTCAAGAAGAGCTCAAGCTCAGGTAAATTTTGGTGTGCGCTCAAAAAATGTTTATATGTTTATATTATTTAATTTAAGGTAGAAAAAACAACTGCAGTAGCGGACGAGGCGGTAAGCAATATCAGAACGGTTCGAGCGTTTGCGATGGAGGACCAAGAAAAGGAATTATTTAACACAGAAGCTGATCGAGCAATGGTTTTAAATGAGGATTTGGGATTAGGCATTGGTTTATTTCAAGCTGGGACCAATATGTTTATAAATGGGTAAGTAATTTAGTTTGTAAATCATGACTGGAATAAAATTACATTATATTTATTTCATACAAAAAAATTATTGAAAGACATATAATCAAAGATAAAAAATTTTAAGGAAGCAACAATTTAAACATTTTAAGATACTAACCTCGTGGATTCAGTCAGCTTTCATTCGTCGTGGTAGTTAGACGTGCGTAAGAAAGAAGCTTGTTTTTAAAACCGGTGTTTATAAATTAGCTATATAAATAAATATTTCGTGAACTTTAAAAGTAAATTAATTACACCAAATAAAAAAGCGAAATTCGGAAAGACATTAAAAACTTATGAGTGCAGTTAGCGGAGGCGATGCCTCCGATAACAATGTTTTAGAAACCCAAATGGATACAGAACATGCATCATCTTCAAACGAGGAGCTGTTAGGATTTCAAAATCTGGTTCCGGTTATACAGATAAGTACCACAAAACTTGTTAATAATAAACCCATTATCGATAATGACTTTGCTAATGTACACACTTCAATAACAAATACCATAAACAAAGAAGTAGGAACAAAAAGGGAGGAATTTCTTTACCGACAAAACGACTTGGGACCTCATTACGTGTATTTGGAAAATAATTCACCCGATTTTAAAGGCAGGTTAAACGCTTTAAGGATAGGTGACATTATTATCACAAATTTTAAAGAAATTGATGACAAAATTGTGAGCATTGACGCAGTAGGGAGAAATAAAATACGTATAAAATTTAAAGATTATAAATCGGCTAACTATATCATATCTAAAAAAAATGAAGCAATATTTACAAAAAATAATTTAGACATATACATTCCTAAGTTTCTTGTAGTTAGACAGGGCGTAATAAGAGATATTTCCACAGAATTTTCAGTAGAGTATGTTAAAGACAGAATCAAAATGTACGATTTACACTGTAAATTTGAAGTCATTCAAGTCAAAAGATTAAATAGGAGGCAAGTAGATGAAAAAGGTACCCAATATATTCCAACAAAAACATGTGTAGTTAGTTTTAGGTCACAGGTACTACCAAAATATGTAACAATCAACAAGGTACTAAAGGAAGTCGAGCCATATAAACAGAAGGTGCTATTATGCTTTAATTGTCTAAGATTTGGACATACAGGGGGACAATGTAAGAGCAGGGCTAGGTGCGAAAAATGTCAGGAATCACACAACACAAAAGAGTGTAAAACGACCGATATAACTCCAAAATGTTTTAGTTGTTCGGGGAATCATTTTACTACAAATTTGAGCGCGTGTCAGGAATTTCAACGTCAAAAACTTGTAAAAGACGCTATGTCTTCCAGTAATATTAGTTATCAAGACGCCAACAGACAGTTTCCCAGGAACTCCTATGCAAAAGCAACAACCATTAATACGGAACAAACTACAAACATTTCCTGCCTCAAAACTTTCCCTCCATTAAATCCCAATAATTATACACCCACCCAGCTCCCATCAAATTCAATTAACCAAATGTCAACAAATAACATATTTTACAATAATTCAAATAATACAAATTCTAGAACATTTAAAAGACAGAGACCAAATAGTCCAGATCCAACATTAATTTTGCATAATGAAATTATAGCTTCCCCTAGATCTCAATTACCTAAGGGAGGAATATTAGACAGTATTAACTATAAAGGAAATATTAATAATAATTCAGTTGCATCTCCTTCAGACCTGAGCATGATAAATTCAATATTAGAATTAGTTATAGAAATTGTCACAAAAGTTTTAGTAACAAAAAGTATAAATATAAATAAGGAAGAACTCGAAAACTTAGTCAAATTAACTATAAATGGAAACACGTCATCACATTCTCAGACCTCAACCATTCAATAAATATTCTTCAATGGAACTGCCGTTCAGCAGTTTCTAATAAAACTAACCTAGAATATCTACTAGATAGGGGCAACTACTCCGTTGCACTTCTATCGGAAACATGGTTTAAAGCAGGAAAATATTATAATTTTAAAGGCCTCAACAATATTCGCTGTGACCGGGACGACGGGTACGGCGGCTCAGCCATTTTATTAAAATCAGACTTAATATACCAAGAAGTCTCAATTCCAACTACAATAAACTTTGAGCATACTTGTATCTCGGTTAATTTTCCATTTATACAAAAAAAAATTTACTTCGTTTCAGTATACTTTAAACCGAGAAGTAGAATATCATTACAACAGTGGATCAACTTTTTGGAACAAATTCCAAAACCATTCATAATTGGGGGCGACTTTAACGCACATAGTTTGGCTTGGAATGATGGATATGACGATATCTATGGCAAGACTCTTTTGGAAGCTATCGAACAATGCAACCTAGTAATTTTGAACGACGGATCACCTACATTAGCAAACAATAAGAAGTCAGCTGTAGACTTGACCCTCTGTACACAGGATCTGACGCACCTAATTACGTGGTCTACTTTAGAAGAACCTTATGGCTCTAACCACTTACCAATACACATACAATTTGGAAGGAATAGCCCGCTTGCGCAAATTAAACAGACAAAACATAACATATGGAGACTCAAGGCTGCTAATTGGGATGTATACACCGCTACACTTGAAGCTACAGAACCAAAATCATCACTAATGGGCATTATCGACAATATTAACAAAGCTGCCAACAAAGCAATTCCCTTACAAAAATCAAACACACAAAATAGAAATCATTGTTCGAAGGACTGGTGGAATGAAACCTGTAACATAGCTGCTAAAGCAAGAAAACAAGCTTACTTAACCTACACACATGCTCCAAATCTTAATAATCTAACAGAATATAAAAGACTTGATGCAGTAGCTAAAAAAACTTTCAAAGAAACTAAGAAAAAAAGCTGGATTAATTATTGCCAAAATCTAAATCAAAATACACCAATTAAAGAAGTGTGGAACAAAGTAAACCGATATAAAAACCGAAAACAAGTAAATAAACCCCCAATAAACCCCAAAGAAGACTGGATAAATGAATTCCACACAAAAATCTCACCCCCATGGGTTGAAAACAACATTACTCAACAAATAGCTACTGTAAATAGAAACACTTCTTTTCTACAATCACTATTTCAATTATGGGAACCCGAACAATGCATTAAATCAACAAATAATAAATCTCCCGGGGCGGATAACATTTCATACAATATGTTGCATAAAATGCCCTTAGGCCATAAGAAAGCCCTGTTAGAATTGTTCAATTCGATTTGGATAAAAAAGATTCCTTTTCCACCAATGTGGAAAGAATACATCGTAGTACCTATCAAAAAACCTGGAAAACAGAACGGAAATGCAGATTCATATAGACCCATAGCTTTATCATCGTGTATATTTAAAACCATGGAAAGAATGATAAAGAACAGGCTTGAATATTGGCTAGAAAATGAAAAAATATTACCTGACTCACAATATGCTTTTAGAAAGGGAAGATCTTCCTTAGAACCCCTAACGATACTAGTAAATGACATCTATCTAGGATTCACACACAAATACAACACTTTGGCTACATTTTTGGATATCACTTCAGCATATGATAATGTTCAAATAAATATACTAGAAGAGAAACTTATCAATATTGGTCTACCAACCTCCTTTGCCAACTTCATAAAATCAGCTTACTCTAGTCGATCAGTTTCCTTAAAGATAAATAAAGAAGTTTCGGAATCAAGAATATGTAGATCTGGATTACCACAAGGTAGTATCTTGAGCCCAATCCTCTACAGCCTGTACACAATGGACATAGAAAATGTTATATCACGTAAGTCCAAAATTATTCAATACGCCGATGATGTTGTTATTTACACCAGTAACAAATCAGAGGACAAATGTATAGAAAATATCAACACTGAATTTATAGAAATCCAAAAATGCCTAGACAACATGGGACTTTCCATATCCGAGTCCAAAACCAATATATGTATTTTCTCTAGAAATAGAAACAACTATCAAAGACCATTAACAATAGGAAAATATAAACTCCGTATTAGCAACTCTGTAAAATATCTTGGCGTACATCTAGATAGAAAACTATTATGGAAGGACTGTATCCACCAAATCATCAAAAAAACAAGTAATTCTATAAATATTTTAAGAGCGTTTTGTAGGGCAAAGTGGGGAGCAGATCCAAATACGGCTTTACTTTTCTACAAAACAATGGTACGATCAATAATGGATTATGGAAGTCAACTCTATGGAACAGCAGCAGATACACATCTAAATAAAATCGAGATACAACAAAATAAATGCTTAAGAGTTTGCCTGGGATATCTTAAGTCAACACCCATAAATATTATGCAAGCTGAAGCTGTGGAACCTCCTCTTAAACTAAGAAGACAACTATTGAGCAGAAAATTTGTGATAAAAACCATTTCCAAAAAAACTTCTTACCTCAATAGTATACAATCACTAACAGTTCAAGTTTTGACCCATAGATACTGGCACTTCAAGAAAACCCCCCTCATAGTAGAAACTTTCTCAGAAATACTTGACATTACAGATATACTTTATTCCAACCAACTCCCCCCGGTTCTAATTTACTCGCCAGAACAAATTTTTTCCCGGGAAATTAGAACCTACTATTTTGAAAGTCAAGAAGTAGCAAGTTTCAATCAATCAAAGTTTAACGAAACAAAAAACAAATACTGGCCAAACTATGATTCTATATTCACTGATGGATCAAAGTCAAAAGAATATACCAGCTGTGCCTTTTACCATGTGGAAGAAAATACTGACAAAAAATTTATTCTACCAAAGGAAGCTTCCATATACACTGCAGAATTAACAGCAATTGTGCAAGCTATGAAATACATACTCGGCTCTAACCACGACAAATTCATAATATGTACGGACAGCAAAAGTGCAGTAGATAAACTTAAAAAAGTAAACATAAATAGATCAGTTAATCATATTGAAGCAAATATCCTGTATTTACATAATGAGATACACATCAAGAATAAAGTCGTCATATATCTATGGGTAAAGGGACACGCAGGTATAACAGGTAATGAAATAGTAGATACCTTAGCAAAAACAGCCCCAACATCAGGAGAAGAACTAAATCTTAAACTACCCCCGTCCGACCTATTCTTAAACCAAAGAAACAAAATAAATGAGATGTGGCAAAACCTACACAACGCTTCAACAACCGGAACAAACTTTTGTAAACACCAGCAAAGAATTCCCAGAAAACCATGGTTTCACAAAATACCAAACAGAAACTTTGTTGCCACAATAAATCGAGTACGTGCTAATCATGCACTAACACCTTATTATAAGCACAAAATGAAAATTACAGACGATCCACTGTGTAGTTGTGGTAAAATGGGTACATTAGTACATGTTTTACTTGAATGTCCAATAAATAATGTAAACATTAATCAACTATACAAAAACTTAATTCACTACAAGATAAACCTTCCAATAGACCTAAATTGTATTATTTTTTCAGGAAATAATGATATCCTTTATGTACTTCATCAACACATCATAAACTGTAAACTAAAACTGTAAAATTACTAACCAATTTTGTATACAATTCTGCAAAAGAAACTAAACGTAAAGCACACAAAGAGGGCTGAAACCTCCGAGGGGATGAACCGGGTTGACGCCCTAGCGCGGAAAAAAAAAAAAATATATATATACATATATATAAACACCTTACACATTTTATATATTACTAACAAAACAAATGAATACATCATGCTCAGGTCTGATACTATGAAACATTTTACACAAATTAATGATTCAATCTAACATAGTCTGGCTAATTGGTTCTCGCCAAAGCCATAAATTCCACGAAAAAAAAAAAAAAAAAAAAAAAAAAAAAAAAAACCTCGTGGATTGTACCATTTTGATTGACTTAGGATTGACGATTCACCGTCACAAAGACAATCATGGAGATCCTGCCCTGGCTAGCTCTTCTCAGGGATAGTTCTGCTAAACCCTAAGACAAACAGTGGTAGCTGGAACGATCAGAAAAGGGATCAAAGCATAAAAAAATAATTTAAGTAAACATGTTTTACGGAATAAATTGGCAGACTTGTCGCTAAGTTACAGCATGTCCTGTACAAGATGACTGAAGGGCTAAAAAATTACGTTCAAAGTTTAAAAAAATGACTTAAGGTCTAACCAAAGATTAAATGGTTGGCCTTAATATTAAAGAAAAATGTTCTTATTAAACACTTAACTTGCCAATTGCTGTTTTTGATGTAGGGCTGCTGGATGAAAAGTTGACGATGTTGGCGGTGTCACTACGATATCAGGTCTCCTAATTATCCAATAGATGGTGGAGCCTGGTGGTGGATTAATTTATGGTGGATTAGTTACCCGTAAGGGACAAGACTCAAGATTCGGTAAAACACGTAGATCCAAAGACCTTGTTGCTGGGGTGGTGGTTAGCCTCGGAAACGGGCCAATTTTTTTCAGAACGAAATATTTAAACATTAGTAGTTCCAAGCAGTCCATGTGGAGTTATTTGTCTCCTATCGGACGCGTTCCGAGGTGATGGAGAGGGGGACGCCCTAATCGGTTCAAGGATCGGCGGGTAGGTGGGAAATAAAATACCATCCGCGAACCAAAACAGACTAAGGGATGGTAACCCTAAAAGAAGATTCCCGGGTCTTTCGAGTCTGGAGGTTGGACGTAGGGCTAACGAACCTATCCTGAAAAAAAAACTGTTTACGATAGTTGAAAAAACACAAACCAGACGGATCTTATGTAGACGATCTGGCAAACGAAAAAAGGATATTTGATTTGGATCATGGAAGTGAGAACATTGTACTTTGTAGGAGCAATGAGATGCCTCATAGATACTCTCAACAAATATAATGTGGACTTAACAGCTATACAGGAGATACGATGGAAAAGGACCGGTACTATCCAGAAGAATTTGAATACAATATTCTATAGTTGCTATACAGGAGATATATAGGAGATAATAGGAGATAATACAATATACTGTAGCTGCCATCAAATGCAACATATCTTTGGTGTAGGCTTTGTAGTTAGCAAAAAAGTTAGTAACGAATAGGTTTTAACGCTATAGATCATAGAATATGTGTTTTAAGAATACGTGGAACATTCTTTAACTACATTCTCATAAATGCGCATGCTCCCACCGAGGATAAAACAGACACAGAAAAAGAAGAATTCTATGAGAAATTACAACAAACATATAGACAATGTCCCAATAACGACGTTAAGTTGATTATTGGAAACGATAAGGTAGGGCAAGCAACATAAACGAAGAATGCAACGATAATGACAACGATAAGACTTAGCCAAAAATATAGAAATATAACGTTGATAAATTAAAGTGTACTGACGTCGTAAGAAATTTTCAAATATATGCTTAGATCTTAAACTATCAGAAAATTCCAGAAGTGAAGAAGATACCACTGAATTTAACACAAATTGATAGTTTATAAAAACCACGATGCAAAAGACCGTAGACGATGTGTTGGGTGAGGTACCCAAAGGGCAGCGAAACAACTGGTTTGATGAGGAATGCAAATGAGAAGAACGAGAAATGAAAAGAGAGGAAAATAGGACATCAGTCTACTAGGGGAATGGGACAGAGAAAACACTCGACCACCCGGGTTATACCTGGTACACAGACGGGTCTAAAACTGCAAAAGGGTCGGATACAGGAGTATTCTGTAGTGGTTGAAATTGAAACATTACTATTCCACTCGGAGAATATAGCTTTGTATATGAGGCAGAGATTTTTTAAATCTTGCATTGTGCAGGAGAAATTAATATGAGGGTTTTCTATCTCCAAGCTGCCATGGGGGCACTCATAAGTCCTAAGGTGATCTCGAGGCTAGTGTAAGAACTCCGACAGGAACTCGACAGACTGGCGGAACATAACAGTGTCACACTGGTATGGGTTTCAGATGACCGGAGAATATACGGCAATAAAAGAACACTTGCCATCAGCTATAAAATATTGCGGTTCAGAGCTGGCCGTGAAAATGCCAAAAAGCATCGTCCGCGACCGTACAAAATCCGAAGGCAAGAATCACTCTCACTGTGAAAATATACCCAGTCAAACACATGGCAAACTGTATATTGACGGATATCTGCTAATAGGGGAATCTGAACTCTCAGTTCACAGTCATAACAGGCTTACTGGACATATATCAGTCAAGAAACACCTCCATACAGTGGGTCTGTTTCATCGAGATTTGAGCTGTAGAGTCCGTGAAACAGTCAACTATATCTTGTATGGCTGCGAGGCATTAGATTGCAGTCGATAAACACTTTATGGAGACAACCAAGTGACTTCAAAGATATATGGTACCCATATGAGTGCTGTATAAGTTGCTATAGGGTTCCAGAATCCTGGAATGCGTATCATGAGGTAATGAAAGATGTACAATTAGCTTCAGTACGACAGGTTTTTAACCGAAGACTTCCATGAAAAAAAAGAAGGGGTTGCTTTAGCAAAATGTTGCTCCATTTTGTTTCATTTGCAAAATTCTTATTTTTTAGTATGGTGTTATCTACTTTGTACATGGGTGGTTATTTACTATCAACCAATCAGTTATCTGCTGGGGAAGTTATGGCATATTTAGTAGCATCTCAAACAATACAACGCTCTTTGGCTCAAATATCATTACTTTTTGGCTCTGTAGTAAGAGGAGTGGCAGCTGGCTCTAGAGTTTTCGAGGTAAGTATCCCAATTGAGTGTTTAAGAAATTTAATATAATAGGACTTAATTTACTCCACGCCTCTGCTATCCATCCAATAACGCCCAATAATTTTATTTATTTTTGTTTTTCATGTAATTCATCTGTGTCTAGATGTGAAGAGACTTTGTCTAAGAGTTGCTTTTCTTGGAAATTTTTTAGTGCCATACGTCTTTCAATTGCAGGTTCTGAAACTGTTTTCTTATTGCATGCTCAAGTTCAAGTTTGTATCTATGTGGGATTAAACCACAATTGATTTGAATGAAAATTATATTTTATAGGTATTTGTTTTTAGATGTTTCGATTTCCAATGCATAAATCGTTTTCCAAAAATATTATAAATTAAGAAATTATGTAAACCTGTAAATGTCTATTAATTGCCGCTTTGTAGTAGCCAAATTGGCTGCCACAAAGCAATCGTTTATTCGGCAATAGTCTACATTGTGTTTATTCTTGGAATTCTTATTATCCGATAACATCAAGTAATTGCCCTTATTTTTAGATGTTTAATGAAGACTTGCTTTTTTCAGTATATTAATAAAACTCCTAAAATGGCACTGACAGGAGGAAAAATATTACCATATGAATTAGTGAAGGGGGATATTGAATTTAAGAACGTTTGCTTCGCTTATCCAACTAGAAGTCAGCAGGTAACGGTATAGAATAAACATTAGATACGATTTTATAATTTATATTTTTAGGTAATTCTCCAAGGTTTTAATCTTAGCGTCCCATCAGGAAAAACAGTTGCTATTGTGGGTGCCTCTGGTAATGGAAAATCAACAGTGGTAGCTCTTTTAGAAAGGTATGCTCCCACATGGTTTACTCCTATTTTTCATTTATTGGATTTGTAATAAATCTGTATATTTGTTAAGTATCATGCTAGAACATTTTTTCTTATTGCAGTGTGATACTTATTTAACGTGTTGTTTTATTATGGCTTAATTTTGCCTAAAGCAAAGCATAAAGGGTCAAAAAAATGGATCTTTTATTCAAAAGCAGATCTTCAGCATTTTATTTTAAAGTAAAAGGTAATGAGATGGAGGTTTGATATAGAGAAAAGATAAAAGCTTGTTTCAAATGCATTGGGAATTTCTCACAACAGTAATGCCTAACCTAACTAAGCAGTGGCATTCCAAACAGTTGTGAGTCAAATTGTTGAATATAGTTACAAAATAGACACAATGTATTAAAAAATAATACATATTAGGTTATATTTGGCAACATCTTTGTATATTTGAAACAACACGTATTGTAATGATATCCCTCAGTGATAAAGTTTGTTTCATCTTTAAAACTGTAATTATTTATAGTATTATTACTTATTTTTTGTGAGTATATCATATCGTAATGTTATATTTTTTTATTTACTTTCATAATCAGATTCTGTGTTGTTGCTGGAATCATTTAAATCAATACTTAACTTCAGTAGTTACATCTATGCGACGTTCATTTTCCAAGTAATTATATTCGATCTTGCGCCCAAAACATTTCTATGGGGTTTAAGTGTGGATTATATGATGGAAATTTTAAGGAAAAATGTCCACATCCCTTGCAGTAACCTGTCAAATTTATATTGAATATAATCTTTTATGTCGTTTGATAATTTCATTCAGTTACGGTTTTTTTATTGGTGTTACAAATGGTATATGTTTTTCTGCCAACGAAGATAATATATTCGCTTGTTTGGAATTATTGGTAAGTGCTCATAATCCAAATTATGTAGTGTTTATGGCACTTACATAATACCAAATTATGTAAGTGTCATAATTTGTACATTATGGGCATTCGGTCTTCTTCTTGCAGTACCGTCTCCTATCGGAGGTTGGCTACCATCACAGCAATCTTTACTTTGTTGGCTGCAGCTCTGAACAACTGTATTGAACTGCACCAATACCACTCCCTTAAATTTCGCAACCAGGAAATCCTCCTACGTCCCACATTTCTCTTTCCCGAGATTTCGGTATGAAACCCATTTGCCCACCACCGTATCTGAATAACCGACTTCCTTTTGGAATGTTTTTGAACAATACTTTACCAGTATCATCTGACCAGCTCTACCGCGTACTGTGTAGATAGGCATGAAACCCATTTGCCCACCACCGTATCTGATAACCAAATTACTTCCTTTTGGAGTGTTTTTGAACAATACTTTACCACTATCATCTGACTATCTGTTCCGCGTAGTGTGTACATAGGTTTCATCAACGTATGCAATTGGCTTACATTCAGTTTTGTAGTATTAGTATTGTCTAAATACTTAAGCGGGCTTAACATCAACGTAGCAAAAACCAAATATATGGTAATCAACAGACAACCCCATATGGAAGCTTAGTTGAATATATAATAGAGCTGTTAAACGGGTTGAAAGATTCAAATACCTTGGCTTTGAAGCCTTTTCTTCAAAAACTCTAATAATACACATAATATTTATACACATAATATTTATTACAAAGACAAATAACATTTGTCTTTCTAATAAACTGTTTGTCGTAGTGCCTTAAGTTTGTCAGAATTGCTTTCCGTTTCGCTGGTGTTCTATCTGGAAATTCTTGTGAATTATTTGAATCTGCATTTGGTAACTTATTTGCATGTTGAATTATCCTTTCTGCTGTACGTACACAAAATACAGTACAATCTCACACGTTATTTAATATGGATTTGATTATCTTCAGGAAACAGTACTTGTATATTTTATACTTAAACATTTTGTAAACTATCCCTTTGGATTCCCGTGTCAATCTGATCTTTTTACTCGTACTAGACATAATCGTTCTTATCATTCTGAAGGGGAAAAGGGACAGGCAGAGTGTGGAACTGCAATGTGCCGGGACATGTCTAACACACAAGAAACACGTGAAGTACTTAGAAGTGACACTGCACTAGACTGGAAAATGGGGGGAGAACGTGCGGGAGGTGGCCCGGAAGGCTGCGAATAGTGCGACTGCGTTGGGGAGGGTGATGCCCAACATTGGGTGACCTAAATCTGAAAGGAGGAGGGCCCTAAACGGTGTTATGCAGTCAATCGTCCTCTACGCGGCACCAGTCTGGAGCGGAGCGGTAGAGATAACGGTCTGTAGGAGGCTCATGACACGAGTGGACAGAACAAATCTGTTATGCACATACAGGTCTGTGTCTGCAGCAGCTTTGTGGACCATCACTGGATGTGTTCCCTTGCATATTTTGACGGTGTAAAGAAGAGAGCTCTATGAGAGAAGAAACTCAAACTTTACTATGTTCGAGAGAAGACATGAAAGGAAAAGGGCAATGGAAAGATGGCAAGAAGAATGGAACAACACAGATGATGTGGCACAGTGGACAAATATGCTGATCCCGAACATAAGAGATTGGGTGGACTGTGGCCACAGGCGACTGGATTATTTCCTAACGATGGTGCTCACAGGACACGGGTGTTTTAGGGCCTACCTCTCTAGGTTTGGAAAGGCTGACGCAGATAAATGTCTATACTGTGTACACTCGGACACTGTGACACATACGATGTTAAAGTGCAACAAATGGATAGTAGAAAGGAACAGAATGGAAAGAGAGACAGGTGTAAATTTTGTTACAGTGGGGAAAAAGGAAATGCCCGTCTGGGAGTGATGCCGTACCAGGAGCGATGAGAGTCTTCCACGCCTACCTGGAACGAGATAGGGAGCCTCTTTGCCACAGACTGTGGATGAATGAAGGTAGTGCTTCTGAAGTGATGCCGACCTTACAGCGGCCATTCCGCTTCCTGATCGCTGGATGACAGAGTCTGACAGAGGCAGGTCTGGTTTAGCAGGTAAGCTTTCGGCATAGATTCGGCGACGAGAGGACATTTTAAAGTACCTCGGGAACTATTGCGGGGAGTACGAAGAACGAATCCTGCACTAAGGTCAGTCAGGCAGCGTCCTGGACTGTCTTTTCCAGATTCCAGACCCCACCCTCTATAAAGATGAAAAAAAAAAGATAAAAAGGTTTACCAGGCGACTGTCTTTTAAAGGTTTTCAATTGTTTATAATTATTAAAATAAAAAATAAACACATTTCATAATGTGAGTTTTATGTAGTTATTACATTTGCGACAGATGATCATAATCGGTCAAGTATAGGTGCTTCGTCAATACTAAGAATGTCTGATGTCTGACTTTATATATATATATATATATATATATATATATATATATATATATATATATATATATATATATATATATGTTTATCGTGCAGTGGCAGTCAATAATTTTGGCATAGGAATTTATTAAAACTCTTGTACGTTTCGTCTAGCTTTCGAATTTATAGTCCAAGAGTTTTACTAAATTCCTAGGCCAAAATCATTGTCTGCCACTCTACGATAACCTTTTATCTATTTCAATTACCAGTCACAAATACCACTACTTTAAAACGTTTTCGGACCATCATCGGTGAAACATTTTAAAAGTAGTTAAAACTAGCTACGAAAATAGGTGTGAAAACCTTTGTATTACATGACAATCATGGTTAATTGTAATAATATAATGACACAAGGTCGATTTCATAGGATTTCACATAAAGGTAACATACGTCTTCCCTGTTCGAAAAGAGGACGACTTTGTCCAACGATTAGAACCAGCCAAATCAGTTGGCCAACTGTAGTTTAAACTACTTTTAAAATGTTACACTCATGATAATCCGACTGGACCGAAAACGGTTTGAAGATTTTTAAACCTTTTGGATAAATTTTAAATATTTTTAATAAAATATGCCATCATACACCAGAAGTCTTTACTTCTCCGTAAGTTGTAATATGTATTTAGTTATTGAAACAAATTCATTAAGAACTATTAAAATAAAACTATATGAAAAAACTAAAAAACTCTTAATATTTGTAAAAATATTAAAAACTTATCATAGGTAAAAGATGGAGAAATAAAATGTAATTCTGAATGTAAATTTTCGTTTAAATAGAATCATAACAGAAACCATATCTCTACTTCTATTAGTTTGAAGTGATAACTGACAATCGGAATTCGGACCAACAGACAAACAATTTTATAACTGGTTGGAACCAAATGAAAGTTAGTTTACTACGGGGGCAAATAAGAATTAAACTGAAACAATTGAAAATTTAAACTGGTTGATAATGATTAGAGTATTTAGTGAACTCAAATAATTGAAAATTTAAATTGAAAGAAAATGATTTAACAGAGTATTTTGTTTATATAAATTTGAGCGCCGACTATTTTTAGAAGACAAATAATAAAACAAAACAAAGTTAACAAATGAATAAAATCAAAAGAAATTGGAATAATATAATTATTTGAAGATAAATAACAAATATGTGACTTTTATAACGCCACACTACATCTTTACTTTACTTAATTCTAGAGAATTCACTCGCTTGGCAGATATATGGAGCTACGCTGTATGGATGTGGCTTACATGTCTTATCAAACAAGTTGTTAGCGTCATTCAAACGGAAATTCACATGATGAAAAATCACATCATCTAGGAGACAAATGCACTACTGGCATAGTTTTTTCTGCAGTATTTGCTTCTGGTACAATTTCGTCTGACGTAATTTTTGTGTGGCATTTGTTTCTTATAAGTGAAACTGGATAATTAGATTTTATATCGACATCGAATAGTTGCTTTCGCGTTGAGATAATAGGGGTTCCACTTCACCAAGTATTTTTTCCGTCGATGTAACATCGGAATTGTAACCGCACTCGAATCAAACAGGGAAAAGTCAAAAGCATTTTCGCGACCATAATTTGCGACAATTTTTTCTCAGGCAACCATATATCGTCATATTAAAAAAAAAGTTTAATTTGATATAAAAAACATGCATATACGTCATGAGCAGCGTATTTTTTTTTAACAAATGAACGACATTTTTGTTCAAAAATGAATTACCATTAATTGAATTCAATTAAGTGGCCGCTATTTTCGGCCACTTTTTGACTGGCAACCTGTTATCGATGTATTCTCCTATTTTTAAATGTATGTAAAAATGTAATTTTGATTAACTACCTATGTCATGTACGTAATGATCGTGTAATGGGATCTCGTACTATAATGTAACTCTTATATTTTTATAACTATACTATTTCACAATTCTTTATAAATATATATTACGTGTTTATTTTAGGTTTTATGATGTAAAAGATGGTTCAATAACATTGGACGGGCACGATATAAGAACATTGGATCCTTCGTGGTTAAGAGGTAGAGTATTAGGTTTAATAAGCCAGGAACCAGTATTGTTTGGTACTACAATAATGGAAAATATTCGGTACGGCAAACCTGATGCTTCAGATGATGAGGTATTTAATATTTTATACACTTAGAAACCGTATTAGTTATAACGTTACAAGCTTACTCTACTCCTACTCATTGGTTTGACAGCGCTCGTAAGATACGCATTTTATACTATGATTTAAACAATGACGTATAATAAATAGACCCCGCAGCATTCTATACTTGATATATAATCGGGTGTCGTAAAGACCTGCTTGAAGCTATAATATTTACTACAACATTGGCGTTCTCGTTTATTTTAAAATGAGTTTATTTTTCATTGTTAAAAGGAAATCTATGAAAAAAACTTAGAAAAATTATATTTAAATGATTTTAATAACAAAATGTATAATATTTTATACAAAATATTTAATTAAAATTGATAAGTATTTAGTATAATATATAATAGTTTATTTATTAAATAAACTAACGCCTTCACTGACTATCAACACATAACCTTATGTTTCTAAAAGGATATACATTAACAAAATGACTTAGGCTTCTTTCAGACAGACGACATTTTGTCGTTGTCGTGCAGTGTTGTGTCGTGAAAAAAAGTTTGGCTTCTTTCACACGGACGACATTTTGTCGTTGTCCTCCTAAGGTACGGAGGACCAGATCTGACCAAACAACTACTAAAACTAATTTAAAAAATAATGGAACAAAACAGAATTCCTCAAGAATGGAGATTCTTGAAGAAGAGCATCCTAATACCTCTCTTCAAAAATGGAGACAAATCGGACCCGGAAAATTACAGAGTAATTAATTTATTAAACACAACACTCAAATTAACAACCAAAGCGATAACAAATAAATTGAATGAAATGATAACACTAGCAGAAGAACAACAAGGTTTTAGAATACAACAAACCGGCATATCTATGTTTCGTGGACCTTAAAAAGGCATTTGACCGGGTCAACTTAAAAGACGTTATTCACTTACTGAATGCAAGAGACATACCTCTAGAAATATCTACCAAAACAACACAATAAAAGTAAAACTAGAAGAAGAACTAACCGACCCTATTGAAGCTGGCAATGGAATAAGACAGGGAGATTCCCTGAGTCCTCTATTGTTCAACCTGATTATGGATGAAATAATAAAAAAAGTAAGAACTACAAAAGGATACCAAATGGGAGAAAAACAACTTAAAATAGTCTGCTATGCAGAAGACGCAATACTACTCTCTCAAAGTGAAGATAATTTACAACGTATGCTGCACCAATTTAATATAACGGCCAGAAAATTTAACATGTTAATTTCCCAAACAAAGACAAAATGCATGGTTATAACAGCAAATTTACTAAGATGTAAATTGGAGCTGGAAGGTCAGATCTTAGAACAAGTGATGGAGTTTAAATATCTAGGCATCACATTATCTAGCTACGGAAAGCTTGAAACCGAAGTGGAAGATCAAGTGAATACAGCAAACAGATCCGCAGGCTGCCTAAACGAAACAATATAGAGAAATAAAAATATCGGGAAAGAAACTAAAGGTAGAATTTACAAAACAGTCATCAGACCAATAATGATATACGCGGCAGAAACAAGACCTAACACAGAGAGGACAAAAAGGATGTTAGAAACAGCAGAGATGAAAACACTTAGAAAAATTGATGGTAAGACACTACGGGACAGAGCTAGAAGTACAGATATACGACATAGATGCAAGGCGGAGAACATCAAAAACTGGGTAAAAAAAGAAGAGTAGAATGGAACGATCATATAAGCCGAATGACAACAATAGAGTAGTAAAGACGGCAAGAGACGGTTCCCCAATAGGAAGACGATCAGTAGGAAGACCACGAAAACGATGGAATGACAACTTACTGGAGGCACATTGAAAAACAGACAGAGTCATGTCTATATAAAAAGAAGAAGAAGAAGAAGAAAAGATTTTTTTTTAAATTTAAATATTTAACAAATATTTTTAAATCTAAATTCACTACGGCTTCTTTCAGACGGACGACATTTTGTCGTAGTCGTGTACGGCAACGATATCGTGTATAGCAGTTAACTCATTGATTAAATGTAAACTTTCACACGACGCGATTTAAAATCGTAGTCGTACACGACTGTCGTAGTACCCCGGCGGGATCACTGCGACGACACGATGTCGTGGTCGTGAACGACTGCAGTGGTACAAGCAAGTCCATTCTAGTTTTCACACTTGTCGTGAAAAAATCGCGATTTATTCTAAACAGTGGTAGTGAATTTAGATTTAAAAATATTTGTTAAATATTTAAATTTAAAAAAAAATCTTTTCTTCTTCTTCTTCTTCTTTTTATATAGACATGACTCTGTCTGTTTTTCAATGTGCCTCCAGTAAGTTGTCATTCCATCGTTTTCGTGGTCTTCCTACTGATCGTCTTCCTATTGGGGAACCGTCTCTTGCCGTCTTTACTACTCTATTGTTGTCATTCGGCTTATATGATCGTTCCATTCTACTCTTCTTTTTTTACCCAGTTTTTGATGTTCTCCGCCTTGCATCTATGTCGTATATCTGTACTTCTAGCTCTGTCCCGTAGTGTCTTACCATCAATTTTTCTAAGTGTTTTCATCTCTGCTGTTTCTAACATCCTTTTTGTCCTCTCTGTGTCAGGTCTTGTTTCTGCCGCGTATATCATTATTGGTCTGATGACTGTTTTGTAAATTCTACCTTTAGTTTCTTTCCCGATATTTTTATTTCTCTATATTGTTTCGTTTAGGCAGCCTGCGGATCTGTTTGCTGTATTCACTTGATCTTCCACTTCGGTTTCAAGCTTTCCGTAGCTAGATAATGTGATGCCTAGATATTTAAACTCCATCACTTGTTCTAAGATCTGACCTTCCAGCTCCAATTTACATCTTAGTAAATTTGCTGTTATAACCATGCATTTTGTCTTTGTTTGGGAAATTAACATGTTAAATTTTCTGGCCGTTATATTAAATTGGTGCAGCATACGTTGTAAATTATCTTCACTTTGAGAGAGTAGTATTGCGTCTTCTGCATAGCAGACTATTTTAAGTTGTTTTTCTCCCATTTGGTATCCTTTTGTAGTTCTTACTTTTTTTATTATTTCATCCATAATCAGGTTGAACAATAGAGGACTCAGGGAATCTCCCTGTCTTATTCCATTGCCAGCTTCAATAGGGTCGGTTAGTTCTTCTTCTAGTTTTACTTTTATTGTGTTGTTTTGGTAGATATTTCTAGAGGTATGTCTCTTGCATTCAGTAAGTGAATAACGTCTTTTAAGTTGACCCGGTCAAATGCCTTTTTAAGGTCCACGAAACATAGATATGCCGGTTTGTTGTATTCTAAAACCTTGTTGTTCTTCTGCTAGTGTTATCATTTCATTCAATTTATTTGTTATCGCTTTGGTTGTTAATTTGAGTGTTGTGTTTAATAAATTAATTACTCTGTAATTTTCCGGGTCCGATTTGTCTTCATTTTTGAAGAGAGGTATTAGGATGCTCTTCTTCAAGAATCTCCATTCTTGAGGAATTCTGTTTTGTTCCATTATTTTTTAAATTAGTTTTAGTAGTTGTTTGGTCAGATCTGGTCCTCCGTACCTTAGGAGGACAACGACAAAATGTCGTCCGTGTGAAAGAAGCCAAACTTTTTTTCACGACACAACACTGCACGACAACGACAAAATGTCGTCTGTCTGAAAGAAGCCTACCACTGTTTAGAATAAATCGCGATTTTTTCACGACAAGTGTGAAAACTAGAATGGACTTGCTTGTACCACTGCAGTCGTTCACGACCACGACATCGTGTCGTCGCAGTGATCCCGCCGGGGTACTACGACAGTCGTGTACGACTACGATTTTAAATCGCGTCGTGTGAAAGTTTACATTTAATCAATGAGTTAACTGCTATACACGATATCGTTGCCGTACACGACTACGACAAAATGTCGTCCGTCTGAAAGAAGCCTTACCTCAAAAGTGATGTTTAGTTTTTCGAACTTCCGCGATCACAAACAAGACACTTAAACGGCATTTTACTAAAATCTTAAGTAAATGACCTTCAAAACTTTCAAATAAAATTTGCTTGTCACCTAAAACATGCAAACACAACTTCACTTCGTAAAAAATAGAAGTTCGTGCAACTTCGTATCATAACAAAAACATAAACGCAGGTATTCATGTTTAGGCCACTTTTTACAACATTCACTTAGTCTGTTTATTATGCGTCATTGCGACTTGCAATATTAGATAACTTTAATCTGCCAAATATTTCTTTGGGTATTAACTGTTAGGTGCTTGTCATGCAAAAACAAATGGCATTAAAACATTAAAAATAATTCTGATGTGAAATAAAGCGAATTAATAAATTAAAAAAGATTATTTGTTTCTACAACTTTCGTTAACAAGGGTGTAAAATTGTCATCTCTTTTACATTCCTAATCGAATATCAAATTACGGCTCATGTTTTCTTCCATAAAGCCGTCACTGGCTTAATCGATCTCAAAATTTTAATAACCTTACGATACAGTACAGTAGGCGGTACTGTACACTAGCAGGAAGCTTCATACTATGTTTTCTGTATTTTCAAAATTTAAATAATATTTTTAAAATTGAATAAAGTAATTTTTAATTTTTTACTTTTCACTTATTGGCTGTATTTTGTTAGTTAATTTTTATGCAGTTTTTAATTTAAACCTATTTATAATAAATATTATGATTATTGATGGAGAGTAGGTAGTAAGTCGATATGAAGACCTCTATTTCGTGCGCTACTTCCGTGACGTCGTGTCGTGGCGATACTTCTGTGACGCTCGCCCTAGCATTTTACTAGAGAAAAAAAGTATAACGCCAGTATAGAAGCTTTACTTCCTCCTCCTCCTAAGTGCCTTCTCTGTTGAGGTTGGCGATCAATATGGCAAATTTCTCTCTATTCTGGGCTTGATGAATTAATTCATTTTCTTTTGTGTGGGTCCAATCTCTGATGTTTCGTAGCCAAGATTTTTTCTTTCGTCCTATGCCCCTTTTACCTTCAATCTTGCCTTCTAATATTACCTGGAGCTGCTCAAATTCCCTATGGCGCATTATGTGTCCTAGATATGACGTCTTTCTAATTTTGATAGTATTGACCAGATGAGGGCGTGTGTTCATTGCTCTCAGTACTTCTTCATTCGTAGTTCTGCTGGTCCAGCTTATTCTTAGCATTCGGCGGTACATCCACATTTCAAATGAATTTAATTTGTTGACGTCATACTGTTTTAATGTCCAGGTCTCACAGCCATATAGTAATAGAGACCACACATAACATTTTAGTGTTCTCAATCTTATTGACACTGATAGCTTGGGGTTACAGAGCATTTTACGCATATTCATGAAACTAGATCTTGCTATTTCAATGCGTCTTCTAATTTCTTTTGAGTGGTCTAGTTGACTATTTAGTTCTCTGCCCAGGTATATGAAGCTTTGGGAAGTCTGAAGGGTGATACCATTTATTTGTATGTTAGGTGTAACTTGTTCATGGGGGTTTTTGTGGAATACCAGAAATTTGGTTTTGGAAAAGTTAATGTCCAAGCCCAGCCTGTGACTTTCTTCTGATAATATGTTCATCAATATATTTAGTTGGTCTTCTGTTTCTGCTAATACTACGGTGTTATCGGCATATCTTATATTGTTAATGATGATTCCATTGGCTCTGGCACCTTCAGGGCGATCTTCAAGAGAAGCTCTGATTATATGTTCGGCATATACATTAAATAATAGGGGGGGATAAAATGCACCCTTGACGCACTCCTCGTTCTATGTTGATGTACTTGGTGTTTCCCTTCTCTGTTCGAACGCATCCTGTGTGGCTCCAGTATGTATTACTTATGATAGCTATGTCGTGTCCGTCCAACAATACTTCTTTTAGCACTTCGATCAATTTTCCGTGTTTGATGCGGTCAAAGGCCTTTCTATAATCGACAAAGCACACATACAGCCGTTTTTGAACCTCAAGATACCTTTCCGTCATCAGTGTCAATCCCATAATTGCTTCCCTAGTGCCTGTACCCTTTCTAAAGCCATATTGAGAACGACTCAGGTATTCTTCACACTTATTTTGAATTCGGTTATAAATTATTCGCATAAAAATCTTAGCGGCATGACTCATTAGGGATACAGTTGGATGGTCTTCACATTTCCTTGCTTTTTGTTTCTTAGGAAGAGCTATATATGTGGATGTTAGCCAGTCATGCGGTATTATGCCATGTTCATATATAATGTTGTAGAGGGATGTTAATTTCCTGACAGCATTATCATTTAGGTGTTTAAAATGTTCGGCTGTTATTAGGTCTTCGCCGGGTGCCTTGTTGTTCTTTGCGTCTTTTATTGTCTGCAAAACTTCTTCGGAGAGAATGTTTAATTTTTCATCTGTATCTATTTGTGGGGGCTCTTCTGTTCTCTGATCACCAAACAAATCTTTAAGATATTGCTCCCATATTTCTTTTTGTTTTTCAGGGTCCATTTATATTTGTTTTTTTTTTTTTGTTTGTTACAATCGATAAGTGTTTGGGTTTTCATATTCCAGCTACTTCTTTAACCTTTCTGTGTAGTTCTCTATCTTTATGCTTCATTTGCAGATCTTCTACCTCTTTACATTTTTCTTTCATCCACTCTTCCTTAGCTACATTTATTTTTTTCTCAATTTCCCTGTTGAGTTCTTTATATCCTGTTAGGTTTTTGTTTTTTACCATCCGTCTCCTCTCCATAATTTGTAATATTTCGTTTGTCATCCATGGTTTTCTATGTTTACGGTTTTCTTTCTGTATACTTTGGTCTGCTGCCTCCAAGACAGTATTTTTAATTTTCCCCCACATGTCTTCAATGTTTTCTTTTACTGTCTTCTCCTTAGTGGGAGCTATTGTCTTAGACTCTAACTGCGTGTCTACCATGTCTTTATACTTCTGTTGCTGTCCTTGGTTAGCACTACTCCGTGCTATTCTCTGACTGGGTTTAGCCTTGTCTACTCTTTTAAGTTTTAATCGGATGGTTGCGACTACAGGATTGTGATCTGAACTTATGTCACAGCTTGGGTACGTTTTTGACATTTAGAATACCATTACGGAACCTTTTGTGAATTGTAATGTAGTCGATTTAGTTCCTCACAATATTTCCTTCGCAATCTTGAGGAGACCTCCAAGTATATAGACGTCTTTTAGGTAATTTAAACCATGTGTTAAGAACCACCAGCTTGTTCTCTTGGCAAAATTCAACAAAGCGTGTGCCTCGTTCGTTCCTGGTCCCTAAACCATATGGGCCGATGATCGATTCGACTTTTTCTACTCCTACTTTGGCATTCCAATCTCCCATAAATATGTTGATGTCGTCTGATTTCATGTGTTTTTTGATCTTTTCAATATCGGAATAGAAAATCTCAAGATCTTCGTCTGGGCTGTCTGCTGTCGGTGCGTATATTTGTATTATATTGATGTCAAATGGTTGTCCATTTAATTTGATAGCTTCGCTGAAGATTGAAGCTTCGCTTCAACAATTAGATTTATTGTTTGTGTCCAAACAATTTTCAGTAAGTTAATCCAATAAATAATGGTAAAAGTTTTTATTAAAAATTTACGGCAAAAAGGTATTAACCATTTTTCTAGATCATTAAATATATTACTCGTTTTTTAGGTAAAAGAAGCCGCACTACTGGCAAATGCGGATGAATTTATAACCAGTTTTCCAAAGGGCTACAACACTCCTGTTGGTGAAAGAGGGGTGACTTTATCCGGTGGTCAAAAACAGAGAATTGCCATTGCCCGTGCTCTCCTTAAAAATCCAGTAGTTTTACTTTTGGATGAAGCTACAAGGTAAATAAGAATTTTCAATTTAACGTATATTTTGCTATGTGTATTTTCGACTTAAAATTCAAAGAGCATAAAATGGTATGTGTGGAATTGGGAGAAGTTACATTGTACTGTGTAAGTTTTCATTGTAAATCATTTAAACAGGAATCTAATTTTCTTCTAGAAGTGTATAACAGTAATGTCGATTACTGATATGATTATATTCATTTTTAGGTTACTATTTGAAATATGTGTTTATTTTCTGAAATTAACCGTAAATTTGACAGCCAATATTTTCTTTTACATTCTGGACCCCACTTACAGTACATTTGAAAATCATTGATAGCACAAATTTTATAACAAAGGCCTAAATACAGGGTTGGTCAATGCATAAAAAACGTAATTGATACCTGTTTATCTTAATTTCATAAAATTACATCATAAAATTCAAATGAGCAGGGATTAAGCAATGAGGGATTAAGCAATAACTGAACGCTTCAGTGACAGAGAACATAAAATTACCTTAATACAATATTACGTACCCACATTGTAATTTAATAATAAATATATTTCGAGTATTAGCGTCATATAAACTTATAATTAGTATTATAGATATATAATTACCTACATACCTAAATACATAAGTTGTCTTCTTCCGATAAGGAGGCATCGTCATTATTATCATTTTCTTTATTTTCCACAGAAATGATGATTGGTTCTATTGTTTCCTCTATTAACATATCGAATTTCCAGAATGTTTCTTCCTCTGCTAGGACACATCTTATAACTTTTTGCCAATTGACTGATGAAATTTTTGAATTTTGAATTTTGGAGTCAGATAATAATTGACGAACATCTTGAAGTTTAAATGTTGTATTATTTCTCGCGACACGTCCCTTTATTTGAGTCTAGATTAGTTCTATGGGGTTAAGTTCACAGTGATAAGGTGAAAATTGCAACACTTTAACTCCATGTATTTTTGCTATTTCATCTACACTATACTTCTTAAATTTTGGTGAATATCTTTTGCATAGCTGTAATAACTCTTTTGAGTAAAACTTCTGCTGGCACTGCTATTTCTTTGGTTATTAGCCAATCCACGAGTTCTTGCTTTCTTCATTTAATGTTAGGTAACGGTTCCTTTAATCTTGAATGGTATCTGGCATTGTCCATGATTATTGTTCAAGATCCATCATTTGACTGAAATATTCCTCAAAAACATCAGCAGTCATTTCTTCATGGTATTCGTTCGTAGAATTTGTAGTATGAGTCGTTCCAATATGAGTAATAATTAAACGGTGACATTTACCATTTGGAAATTTTAAGCCCGTAGACAAACCTTCTATAAATGCCTAACGAGCATTTGTAACCAGATCTTGCCAAACTTTTTTTACAAAATGCCCTTCATTTATCCATGTTTCATCTAAATAAAAAATATTTTTGCCTCCTCTCCTCAATTTTTGAATTTCCCTTAAATATTGTCTCCTCCAACAAATAATTTCTTCTTTCTCTATGAGGGCAGATTTTCTATTGTTATTCTCATAAACGAATCCTAATTCACGTAAAAATTTTCCACAATTTATCTCTTTTAATATTTGGCAAAGATTCGTCTTCATTAATGTCTACTAAAAGTTTATCCAAAGTAGGAATCTTTTTTTGTAAATAAAATGAATGAACTTTTCTTCGAATTGATTGTTTCACAGTATCGTCAATATGGATGGGTTTTCTCCCTGTTGACGTTTTAGGTGTTTCTGGAATACTTCCACTCCTTCGTTGCTTTAAAAGTCTATAAATAGTTGCTTCTCCAACTACGGTCATATCTGAACACTTAGAAACCATACCCCGAACAGTACTTGTAAAATGTTTATGTACAAAAGCATCATGTACATTTAACACTAAAATTTTCATTGGCACGGTCAAATGACACTTTAATTTCACGGGAGTAAAATTAGACGATTGTGACTTTTTACTACACAAGTTCACTTAATAATATCGCTTTTTAATATAGAACTAACAATTCTGCTTGTTATAATCACAGGACTTTACAAACACAACCTGTTAATCTTAACTAAAATGATTCACAATCTGCAAAACACGTTCTGCAGCTTGGAAATTTTATATCTTTTTAAGAAAGTTGAGGACTATTTGAGGTTAATAAATTAACCTTTTCCTTTTTGGAGATGTAGATATTTTGTACTCGTAGAGATTACGTACTTATATCATTTTTTGATTAAAATTTTTACAAAATTTAAGACAAGAATTGAAATAAATTGGTGTGTTTAACCATTTTAGGCAAATCACACACATTTTAAGAACAATGCTAAATATTTTATTTTAGAAAATCTCCGTCACTGTTTTATGATGTTATATTGGGATTTTATCTCACGTGCAATAAAATTTGTGCTATCAATGATTTTTAAATGTACTATAGCATTAATTATTTCCGTGAAGGATAAGTTAGTTAGTAACGTCTTACGTTTCTTATTAAATAGCTCCGGTAATAAAGTTTATAGTGTTTTATATTGTTCTAAATTTGTAGTCCCACTTCATATGCATCCCGTGTCCGTGATATTACCTGTATACGCCTCCATCGCCATTCGTATGAAAGCTTAAAAGAGTACCTATTTAAATGTTTGATTTGGTGAAATATTTGATGTGTGCCAATGATCATATCTTGAGCTCATTTAATGGTAAATTTTAGATAAAGTTTTTATTGACTTTTGCCACTGGTGTTATGAATTTTTAGGTCCCTGTGTAATTAATATCTTTTTCAAACTAACCCCGTATACTTTAGCGTCAAAAATGCTAGCGGCCGTAATGTAAGTAAATAATTGCAGTAGCACTACATGTACTAAATTACTTGTAATGTTATAACAGAAGTAACAACTTGTAGTACACTGCACGAGTTGGTAGATTTAATTTGATTAGTTATTTTTATTTAAATTTTTTAATTAAATTTAATTAATAATAGTCTCCCTTTATAACGCTAGCGCCGTTTTGGGATTATAGCAGGGTAGTAGGTGGGAATAGTAGATAACATCTGAATACTTTTAATTCTTCAATGATCTCTGTACTTGGAGTTTTTGTTATATTTAACAATTACATCATTGTTGTTTGATATCCCAAGTATTGTTTGTCTAGTTAATTTATTATCTAGTATGAGCTCTGGTCCATTATATATAACTGGTTGATTTGTGAGAACAGTGCGGTCTCAGTATAGCTAGCGATTGTCTTTCTCGAGCATACTACAGGTACCTATCGATAATAAGGAATATGGTTGGTTTGAAGAAGTTTCTGTTTATTACATTTCTTGATGTAGTATCTTTAGTCCAGCCGTCAGAGATTTGACCTCTAAAAAGCAAACGAACAAGCTGAATTTTGCTGAGAATGTCAATTTTGGGACCCCAAAAAAGATTCAAAAAAGTTTATCACTCCTACCCCCGGGTTCCCCCAAAATGCCAACTAGTAGGGGGGAGAAACAGAAAAAATCGATTTACCAAGAATCTGTACGCCGTAGAAAAAAATGTTTCAAATACAAAATGCAGCCGAGATAATTTTGAATAGACATGTTTATAAACACTTTTTGTATAGAATGAACCATTCTCTCAGAAACAACGCTTGAAGCGACCGGTGATGGTGAATATCAATTACGCGCGCGAAATCAATTTTTGATATTTTTTGATCAGTGTCCTATTGACAAAAATCAAAATGAGTTTGAAAGATGAAGAGTGCAGCTTTCGTATGCAATATTTATATTTTGACGCAAATGAAGTCAGTTTTAAAGGTGTTAAGTAATTAAAGTTGCGCGATTTTTTCCATTTTTTACCATTCTCATGAGATCAATAAAATTTATCTCTGTCATTGACCGATCGAAGTGTAATTTTTATTGTTAGAGGCTAATTTCTAAACTCTATAACATGAAATTTCCATTTTGAGTTTTGGCAACACATATGAGGCATTTGTTGCCGAAAAAGCCAGAATTTAAACTTTTACATTACAAAAGATCTCATGTCACGGGAAATGTCTCCATGAAGACGTTATTGGGTGGAGCTTATAGCTGAAGTTGTTTACTCTCAAAAAACGTACTTGTATAATTGAAAAGAAGCAGTTTTAAATGTTTTAGATCGTCTGTAATGTGAAATTTTAAGCTTAGCGTTTTTAGCCATATTTCAAATGCCTCACATTTGTTGCCAAAACTAAAAACCGAAATTTCGTGTAATAGGTTTTAAACATTAGGCATCAGCAATGGAAATTCCATAGTGAATGATCAATGGATACATTATTATTGATCTCAAGAGAATCATAAAAAATGGCAAAAATCGCGCAACGTTTTTTTAATGTAACACCTTTATAAAAGTATTTGCGACAAAACTTAAATATTTGCATACGAAACCCAGACTCGTCACCCTTAAAACATTTTGACTTTTGGGGATAGCACAGTCTGATTAAGAAATATCGAATTTTTACTTACGAATTGAGTTTTGTCGGTCCTTATAATCATTTTATTAAATTTCATCATTTAATTGCACCAAATATCTGGCAACCTTTGCTGGTACATATATGGATCTTTGACGATATGTTTAAGGTCATTTTTGGTTAGAATAATTTTATTCTGAATGGCGAGTAGAAAACTATCTATTTCGGGAAATATTCTTTCTGATATCAATCGATAAATCGGACACCAGAAAAAATGTCAGATCCAGGGATATCTTATATCAGAACAATTCAGTCGAGACTATAAGTTATTATAGTCTGTTCTTCATTTCTTTGGGGTGCTTCCCTTGCAGAGGTTTATTCATCCAACTGTTTATTTTTTCTTATTGTAGAAATTTGTGGATGGTTAATGCGTATTTTTGTTTACCCAGTTTAAGCGGTGTCAAATATTACTTAAATTACGCTATATGACGTGAATGTCAAATGATGCTGTTGATGAGAATGTGAATTTCTGATTTTCTGCAAAGGGAACTGGTTACATCAGAATACAAGGGTGTTCTACAATGACCAATATCCTTAAATGTGTCAATGAATGGTAGGCATCATTTGACAGAAAGAATCGCAGTGGATATTATTTACCTTGATTTTGCTAAATCATTTAATCGACTTCCAAAACGAAGTTTATAGATATTACATATATGAGTCTGAACTCCATGGTAAATTAGGGTAATTAATCGATGTATGTATATTTAACGAACCTAAAGTTTTATGCCCGGGTTTTGGGATTCTTTTTCAGTTGTGGTTTTGATTTTGAGGGGGGTACCCTACGAATAAGTTCTGAGTTCAGTTTTATTCATAACATAGGTACTCTAGTAACTAAAAACAAGAACATTAATGAAGGAACCGAGAACATTTGTTCAACAAAACAATGGACTGACAATAGAATATTCGAAGATGAATGAAACTACCAAGAAAAAGTTAAAAGAGGAAAAGAAAGAAAAAAGAAGAACAAGTAAAAATAATAATTCAACAAAACAAAAATATAAAATCCTTACTAGCAAAACTGGGACAAATACAAATAATGTCCATTAAAAAATTAGACCAAAAGATGAAAGGTGAACTAAGATTATTACAAAAGTTTTATTTTAAAATTGTTTATAAAACGTATATAATTAAAAATACCCTTTCGGGCTACATCACAGAACGTTTTCGTACTAAAAAGTCCATCATTAGTGTATTATTACCTGGAATAAGTATTACCTCTTTAGTGACAGCACAAATAAAGGGTAAATTTTGACTAAGGTTGAAAAAGCAATGTGGTTAAATACTTACCAGGTATACACGAGTCAAGCTACTAAATATCTGGGTAAAACTTAAAAAGTTACAAAATTTGTTGTGTGTTACATTATTGTTAAAAGTATATTGTGATGTTAAAGTATTTAACAGATATCCTGCATGGCAACATAAGACTCCTAGTAGGGGTTGTTGCTGATCCTCAGACCTTGTTTAAACGGGTTATATTTATACTTTAACATCTAATTAACTTTAACATTACAACATATTTTTCACAATAATGTAACACATAACAAATTTTGTAACTTTTTAAGGGTTTTTACGCAGATATTTAGTGGCTTGACTCATGTATCGTGGTTAGAGGAAAAGAGGAAGACCTAGAACAAGGTTCCTTGATAACATGGATGAAGAAATGAGAAATATGGGAATATGTGCTTGGCGGAGAAAGGCGATGGATAGGGACGACTGGAGAGAAATCCTTGAGGAGGCTAGGACCCACGTAGGGTTGTAAAGCCAGGATGATGATGATGATGACTCATGTATACCTGGTAAGTATTTGACCACATTGCCTTTTCAACCTTAATCAAAATTTAATCTTTATGTTTGCTTTCACTAAATTGGCAATACTTATTCTAGGTAATATTACACTGATGATGGACTTTTTAGTCTGAAAACGTTCTGTGATGTAGCCCGAAGGGGTATTTTTAATTATATACCTTTTATAAAGGATTTTCAAATGAAATTTTTGTGATACATGGTATACATCCAACTACAGGAATTTCATTTTCCTTGTGGATTCTAAGATTATTAACCCTGGTAACCCTGGACATATAAACGAAATCGACGAAGACTACAGATGAGGTGGGTGGATGACCTGAAATACCATGCTTCGAGGTTAATGCACAGAGCTCGAGCTAGAGAAAGATAAAGGAGCTGCCATTGGATGCCAATGACCAATATTGGATGTCTCAAGAGAGATAGATAGATAGATAAATATGCTCTTGTAATCTCCACTTTGATAATACATGTAACAAAGTGTCCTATGCAAATCACACTAATATATTTTAGCGTCTACTCATAAATTTTCAATTACTAAACAGTGACCTCGATTTCACATGGGAGGGGTGCTGCCTTTTAATGTGGACAAATATATAGTTCTTCACATGAATAAAAATAATACGTGTCTTTCTTACCCTATTAACGGGCGCTTGTTAAAAGCAGTGAAATCTCATAACGACGTTGGTATTACAATTTCTTCTTCTTCATGTGCCTTGTCCGTTCCGAACGTTGGCAATCAACATGGCTATTCTGACTTTGTTTACGGCAGATCTGAATAGTTCAGCAGATGACAATCCGAACCATTGCCGCAAGTTTTGGAGCCACGAGTGTCTTCTCCTCCCTGGACGACTTCTGCTGTCTATTTTCCCTTGAATGATCAGTTGTAGTACTCTATTACAATTACAATGACAATTACATGACAAGTTGGTGAGGACACATTTTACATATTTCGGAAAAAGAAAACAGCAAGTTATATACCCTAAGTTAAACATTTACTAAATTCAACATTCTTTTTTAGAGGTCTTCTTTAAATAATTATCTGATAAGCTCTTTGTCTGATTTCCTTATTTATTTTAATGCATTATCTCTATTCGTTTAATTGAATTAAATCTCCCTAATGCCTGTCTTAATTATCAGAATTTAAAAGAAAAACTAACACAATTATGACTTTTGCTTCATCAAATAACTGAGTGCGTATATGTTTATCATCATCATCATTGGTGCTACAGCACTATAAAAGAGCCTCGACCTTCCCAAGTCTATTTGTCTACCATCCTCATCTACACCATCCCTCCATCTGAGTTTTGGCCTACCCCTACTTCTACTTCCCACAGGTTGTGACGTAAGGATTCTTCTAGGAGGGTTGTTCTGCTGTGATCTTGCCAGATGTCCTGCCCATCTGTCTTCCTATTTTTATAAAGGATACTACGTCTTTACCACCAAATATATGTTTATATCTGTGATATATCTCGTAGTTGTACCTCCTTCTCCAAACGCCATTTTCACAGATGCCACCGAATATTCTTCTCAGGATCTTTCGTTCAAATATAAGCAGGAGATTTTCATCTGCCTTGGAAATGGTCCATGTCTCCGACCCATATGTCAACACTGGTTGTATAAGGGTTTTGTATATGGTTATTTTTGTTTTTTGGCTTAAGTTTCTGCTTCTCATATGTCTACTCAGTCCAAAATAGCATTTGTTTGCTAGGATTATTCTTCGCTTGATTTCTTCCGTCATGACGTTCTCCTTGGTGATCAGGGAGCCTAAGTATGTGAATTTGCCCACCACTTCAAAGGTAGAGTTATCAACCGTGAATTGGTGGCCGATGTTTCTGGCTCTATTGTTGGTTGTTGATGCCATTATCTTAGTTTTCTCCTCATTTACTTGCAGGCCCATATTTTTTGAAACGTTTGACAAACGTATACATTTCTTCTAGCTTGCGTGTTGTGCGGGCAACTAGGTCAACATCATCTGCATATGCCAAAATTTGGGATGATTTATTAAAAATGTTTCCTCTGTTGTCTATTTGGGCATCCCTGACCGCCTTTTCCAGAGCTATGTTGAAAAGGAGACACGCCAGCGCATCTCCCTGTCGCAGCCCAACATGCGTTTCAAATGCCTGTGATTGTTCGCCCTGTATTTCGACTTTACAAACAACTTTACGCATTGTAGCCTTAACCAATCTTATCAGTTTATCGGGGATGTGGAATTCATCCATGGCTTTATACAATTTATTTCTTAGGACACTATCATAGGCCGATTTAAAATCTACGAAAAGACGGTATGTGTCGATATTGAATTCATGCGCATATGTTTATAGTCAAAACAAAAATGAGATATTCATATGTTACTTTATTTTATTCCATTTTCAGTGCTTTGGATACAGAATCAGAAAAAATAGTTCAACATGCATTGGAACGAGCACGAACAGGTAGAACGGTGATAGTGATAGCTCATAGGTTGTCTACAATTCAGAATGCAGATTTGATTGTTGTGTTAAATAAAGGAAAAATTGTAGAGGTAAGACTTTTTAATCATAAAGAGATTGCATTGTTTACTGTAATACATTTTAGATGGGTACTCATGAATCACTGAAGAAGCTGGGAGGCTACTATTGGTCATTAGCATACCAACAACAAAACAGTCCAGCTGGATAATCTATCTGTTAATATTGTAAATAAACATATGTGTAATATAAATAAAGGTACCATGTTTTATTGTTTATTATTTTTATTGATTGATTAACATTAAAAAGGAACAAAGATAAAGGACTACAATTTTCTAGATGCAATCAATCATAAAAACTATAAAGACTACCGAAATAAAGGCAAAAAAAATTAACAAACCATCAGCTAATAAGATTCTGGGAAGGCTTAGCCATCTTAAGAATCTCTCTAACCTCTACAGGATTTTAGATAATCCTTTAAGGACATAATTAGTATTAGGGAATAAACCAATAATACACATAATAGTAAGCCTAGTAACTCAACTACCACATACTACCAGTGATATTCAAAAACATTTCGTGACAAGAAATAGAGAAATCAAAAGTCTAGGCTGCATTTAATGGGTTTAACGGAACAAAAAACTATATAAATTATAAAAAGTCTACTGCCATTATCATCATTATTGGTGCTACACACAGGATAAACTTCGACCTTCCCATACTTATTCCTCCGGTCATTCCTATTCTGTACAGCTTGATTCCAGTTAGCAACATTCCTAATATCATTATACACATCATTACTCTACCTTAACGTTCATCTATTTCCACCGGGTTTCGAAAATAGAATACGTTGTGTAGATTAGCTTTCACTTGCTCTGCCTAGATGTTCTGCCCATCAGTCATCACCACTACATTGAAAATTCGTTATATCATTCAAAGCAGTTATCGAAATGAAAGAATCCCTCCTCATTCTGCTATCTTTATATAATATATATAATATTAAATTATATATACAAAAGGAACATTTTTATATTCGAGAGAGGAAGAGAGAGAAAATATATCTTCTGTCTCTCTCTTACTCATTATCTTACATATGTAATGATTTCACAGATTCACTCTCATACAAATTTCCAACGTGGAGCGCGCGTATAGAAGTATAACTTCAAAAACTTACAAATAACAAGACCTATTACCGTAAATCAGGAAATATTTCCGTGAGACCATAAACTAATAAATATAATAATAACCATAAATTTCAGATCCCTGGTTCAATTTCCTCCTCTGTCCTGCTCCTTCTTCTTCATCGCACTAGAAATCAGACCATTCTTTCTCTCCTCTCATCATTATGTTTACCATGTTTCTTTCATCCAGCCCGAAACCCATTCGCCTCTCGAAGTCTCCCCTCTTATTTGCCCATCTCTGGCAGTTAAAAATGTGAAAGGGAGCGTCCGGAGCCCCACAAATAGTACAGTCTGCCAGGGCAGATTTACCTATTCTATTTGTGAAGGTGCTAAAACTACCATGTCCGGTCAGAAAATGCGTCAGGAAGTAGTCTAGTTTCATTCATTAGTTATCATTCGCCCATTCTCTCTGCCACTCCACTATCGTTCTCTCTCTCTCACTCTCATCTATATTTCCATCCATCCTCCTGGCTCGCTCTTTGCACAACAAAACGATCGGTATCACCGCATACAATGACATACAGAGCCTCATTTGATACCGTCTTGTATACACTAGATACCCTGAGGAGCATTAGCCTTTGCGAAGTCTCCATCAGCTTGGTGTATTTCGCAGTGTTCCGTGCGCTACACCACACGGGGGCAGCGTAGGTTACCACCGACTGGAAAACTCCATTTAACATCCTTCTTTTGGTGCTAACTGGGTCTCCAATATTTGTGTATTAACACCTCTAGACTTCGGTTCGCCTTCTCTACCGTCTTTTGGATGTTTACCCCAAACCTCAGTCGTTCCGACAACCAGACTCCGAGATACTTAACAGATTTAACCGGTGCAACCTCCACACCTTCCACTATAAAACGAATAGAGTATTTGTCCCGGCTCCCTTTAAGAACTACCACCTCAGTTTTCTGAGGTGCTAGCTGTAGATCGTTCTCTCTGATCTACCTACTACTACGACTCAGGACTGTGTTAGCCGCATTAGCCATGTCCGTTTTCTGACTCACCTTAAGATTAGCTACAAGTGTGCATCCCCTTGGCATCTGTAGCCACAACCCGTCGTACAGGACATTCTACAGGGTGGCACCTAGTACTGAATCCTGCAGAACAACCTGCGACAAAATGGTGCTGTTATCTTTTTCTCTTATGGGCCTGTCAGTAAAGTATCTGTCAATTACGTTGACCAGGTACTCAACGCTCAATTCTCGCTCCAAGGTCTTTGATACCTTTCTTTTTAAGCACATGGGAATATCTGATCTAAAGACTTCCCTCAGTTTTCCGTAAGTTGCCCATGTTAGTCCTATTCTCCTGTTTAACTCTGTTGTTTGATTGTCTCTTCCTAATTTAATATCGTGGCCCAGATACTTATAGGCATAAACTTGTTCAATTTGCGTGTCATCAGCTAAAATGTTTTTGGTCAGTATAAGGTTGGTCCTGTATTGTGTTTTGGAAAAGTTAATTTTAAGGCCAACTCGTGTCCTACAAGAGCTCTCAAGGTCTTGAAGAAGTTGACAGACAAGATCTACCCGGTCTGCAATAAAAACTATGTCGTCTGCAAACCTCAATTTGTTCAGAAACTCCCTAATTATGTTGACTCCAATATTCTTGGTGGGGGTAAGGGAGTGTCGGTTTAAAATTGCGGTGAGTCCTATTCTTTAATCATATAGAACGTAAAAAAATGAAAAAAAAATTAAATTTTGTAAGGGCATTTAGGGGTACCTTTGCTATACATATCCTAAAACTAACAGTGTACTGTAGGGCACCCGTTCTGGCTAGTTCAAAAAGATAGATTGTACTTTTATGTTCTTTATTGATAACTCAAAATCACATCATAACCCCGATCGGGTAAAACAGCGTGAACAAAAGACGGTGTCTACACTCCACTACTATTAACACATAAGTAATAGTAATCCAAACGTTGCCCTAAGTACTAATTCTATGACGAATAATTTCTGCTGATTTTACAAGGTCGAGTAAAGGTCTTTCTATTGTAATCACATATCGTATTTACGTGTATGACATTGTATTCATAAAATCTTGTGTAGGATATTCTACAACAGATGAGAGATGAACTAAGATAATTATACAATGCAAACCGTGGAACCACAAAAAAAAGTGAAGATAGTTGACATAAATTATATTAATTACAACTCTTTATTTCCTTAATTATTACAAAATTCATATTATTTGTAAATATTGTCTAAAATCCACTTTAAAAAGTATGGTACGTTTGTATAGACTGCAGGGCCTGTCCCACATTTTTCTAATCCATATGAAACCACACCTACAACATTTAATAGTTATTTACTACATAAGATTATTACCTTCTTTACAAACTAAGAAAAGGAAAAGTGGTACAGTAACAATAAAAAAGCGAAAAACGACATAAAATCCACGGTAGTTAAATGCATTGGAGAGAGTAATCCATGGAAATGGCATTATTATATTAGTCGAACGAGCATGTAATGATGGCTTTTACCGTTGATTGAATAACCCAACCCCATTTGGGTTATTCAATCAACGCTTTTACTCACGATTATTGAGTTTGTTAAAAGAGCAGAAGGTGATTCATCAAAGTGAGTAATAGCTATTACATGCGAGTAGAATGCTATACTTTTCCACGATCTTTTTTTTATTAGTAGAAAAATTATTCTACTTAGTATTATATACTCACCGGCACGAAAAACGGACACTCCTTAAATTTTTGATACAATTGTCGAAGCACACTTTATTTTTTGTGGTAACTTTTATCAATGATTGGCATATTCTGATATAAGGTTTTAAGGTATGTTTTAGACACAAAATGCGTACAAAAACCTTTTATTTGCAGAGAACGATACAAACTTACAAATAAATACAAAAAAATTAAATAAAACAAATTGGTACCTATTTAATTATCTTCAGAAACAACATAAAAATAACAAGAAAACGTATACCAATTACTTTTCGATCTAATTAATTTTTCGTATTAGCTCCACGAACCTGTATAAGGGCAATCATTCTTCTGGACTTACTATTAATTAAGTATAAAACTTCATTCTGTGGAATTGGTTCCTATTCCTCTAAGAGTTCACTTTGAGTTATTCTACGGTAAGAGGAGCAAGTACCTGGCTTCGAATACTTCTAACTTCTATGTACCTATCAGCGGTCAGAGATCTCCTAGGGATCAACACACAATTCTGTAGATATTTTCCGAAGATATACCAGCCCGCATCATAACTTAACACCCTTGAAAACTTACCCTAGTGTTAAAAGTACACTCGGCATGTCGTTTACCATCACTTCTCCAGATTCTTTCGCGACTCTGTAGGGAACATATACAAAATCTGCACTCATCAGTAAACATAACATTTCTCCAGTCATCAGCGTTCCAATCGCGATGCTCCCTAGAAAAAAGTTATCTGAACACGATGTTCCCTGGAAAGTTTGGATCCTGCACGAGTGTTTGAGGATTCAAAGTAGCCTCATGTAACAGTTTTCTAACGGTTTGTTCACTAACATTTACGTTGCTAACATGTTGAAGACTGTTTATACCCTTTATAGCAGTTGAATGGCGATTTTTTAGTTCTGTAGACGCTATAAAGCGGTCGTTCCGATGAGTAGTTCTTCTCTAGGGAGCTGTTCCAGGAAGTCGGACGTAAAGTCCTGTCCCTAAAAAGAGTAAATACACGTTGCACTATACTGCGTGAAACGCTGTATGTGTCAGCTATATAAACTTGACTTTTTCCTTCCTAAATAAGAGCAACAATAGATGCAACAATTTCTGCACTCAAAAGCATCTTAAAATTGACAATATTTAACACAATCACCATAATAATAAACACTTTTGACATTAATAAGTAGAAATGACATAGTAAAATAATTGAAAGTTGCACAGCATCCTTGTAACACTGATGATAACTTCAACATTATTGATATTTTGTAACAATCTGAAAAATTTCAATATAAAAAACATTTCTGGTTAAAAACTATCCGTAGGGATTTCTGCTAAACCGTGTTCATTATTTGGAAATTTTTTAAAAGAACCGAAAAAATCAAAAGATCAGAGCATTTTTGTGTCAGAAATTATAAGGTTGGCCGTTTTCGTGACGAAGAGTATAATATATATATATATATATATATATATATATATATATATATATATATATATATATATATATATATATATATATAGAAAAGGAAAAGAAGTCTTTGCTGACAACGTTAGAAAACGGAGCTTTGAGATTTATTGGGATTTGCAGCGGTGAAATAAGTGTACTCTTTTAACTAAGTTTCAAGCTTTCGCAAAAATGTTTATTTTCATCATCAGGAAAAAGTTAATGAGATTTGTCTTTCGTGGATGTTCTACATGTGAGTAGAACATCCACGAAAGACAAATCTCATTAACTTTTTCCTGATGATGAAAATAAACATTTTCGAAAGCTTGAAACTTAGTTAAACGAGTACACTTATTTCACCGCTGCAAATCCCAATAAACCTCAAAGCTATATATATATATATATATATATATATATATATATATATATATATATATATATATTAGTTATATATATACTATTTTTACCTAAATTTTAAAGAATTTTAAAATGTATTTTGTCCATTATTTTATATTTTATGTGTGTGTTATTAATGTTGAGTGTCTATGCTTTTATAAATAATCTCAACGACTAGTAAGTTGCACTGAAGATTTGTGATATTTTATAAATATTTACACTTTTTCTTATTACAGTGTCTTGAAAAAGGAATAAAACCATTCCGAAAGCTAGACAAAAAGTCATAAGAGTGTTTCATTAACATCCCGGCCAATTTTCTGACTGCAACCCGAATAAACTTTGTTGTTGTAGTATATATATATATATATATATATATATATATATATATATATATATATATATATATATATAACAAAAAAAAGGTTAATGCGAGTTAAAAAAAAAGTTAGTAGGTATCGGTATGGCTCGCAACAACCAAAAAAAAAAAAATATTATAAAATATGTGTATTAGATGGAAGGTAATTGTATATGCGTATTTCTGACTATTGATAGTCTTCAGTACGGTGCAGTTAAGTTAGAAAAAAAGCATGTTATGATCACTACAGGAGCAATACGACCAATTTGTGGCAATAATGTTAGAAGACTCTAAGGATTCCAGAGCATTAACTAACACATCCACGGAGGAAGCTAAGCTACCTGAGGAAAGAAATTTTAAACATTTAGAACGTTTCAAACAACAACAAAAGGTTAATGCGAGTTATTATCAAAATAAAGTTAGTAGGTATCGGCACAGCTCACAACAAAGGAAAAAAAATATAATAAAATATGTATATAAGATGGAAGATATTATGTGAGGTTAAACAGAAGGATCCTGAAGATACATTTTGCAAGGTAAAATTGAAGGAAAAAGGGCCCCAGGACGAAGAAGAATATCATGGCTTGCTAACCTGAGAGCACGGTATAAAAAGATCTCAACACAGCTATTCCGAATAGCAGCCAACAAAGTCATCATAGCCAGAATGATCGCCAACGTTCGGAACGGACAGGCACCCTACGAAGAAGAATAAGATGGAAGGCAACCGTATATAAGTATTTCTGATCGTCTTCAATACGGTGCAGCCAAATGAGAAAAGGAGCATGTTAACTTGAAAAAGGATCACACAAGAGCAATGCGACCAAATTGTGGCACTAATGTTAGAAGACTCTGAGGAATCCAGAGCAAAAACTAACACATCCACGGAGGAAGCTAAGCCACTTAAGATACTTAGGTACCTTATACACATATTTTATTATATTTTTTTTTGTTGCGAGCTTTGCCTCTACTATCTCAAAACACTTTTGAGAAGGTATTTTGAGAACGATTTCCGAAGTGGAAATTGAAACGTCAATAACCTTATTTTAAACTTCAATTGGGGCTAATCTGGGTCTTCTTCGCCATTTACGTATACCTGTGTCCCTACAAACCTTGTAGTTGTCGCTACAGTTATTTTTGTTTGCGTACGTATTGTTGTTACGCATCTTCTTATATTTTCCCTTTTCTTTTCCCATTTCGCACCAAATATGTCGAACCTTTGCGGCTCCCTGTTTGATCTCATTCCTTTAACTGTTTCACTTCTTTTTAAATTGATTTTACTTTCATTCTTATTTCAACCAGCTCCTGTGTCTTTCTTTTCGTGCGATGCTGAGGGCCGCCCTTAGCGTTCTCTGTCAGAACCCCATTGCACTAGACCTTTCGGTTTGCTGGATGCACGACTATTTAATTGTGCCCTGTGTGTCATTGTACCGTTCGCGACATAAAAAACTGATACAACTCGTATAACCGAAAATCGTGTTTTTTAAGTTGTGTAAGTTGATCTTGTCACATGTGTCATTCTAATTTCTATGGCAACGTTGCCAGTTCAACCAAAATATTGTATCAAACCAGCTAAAAGCAGTGCTGTGTGACAGACAGCAAGTTTTTAGTATACTAAAAACTAAAACAATATCGAGCATTCTAGATCAGTCAGTCACATTTATTTAAACAAGCATCCTAAAAAGTTCTCTTATTAATTTTGTAATTTTCTATCATCTAAATTAAAGTAGCCATTCATTCGTGTTTTATTATAATTTATGAAAATATTTCAATTAAAAAATAATGATAGATAATAAATCTAGACATGACTCTAAATTATTGTGTTTAATTTCAAATCGAGAGGTGTGATTGGTTTCTCGTAAAGTGTAGCACAAAACTGTATTGAGTTGTGGGATACTAGAATAAGTAAAACACCCTGGAAAAATTAAAATTTTAATTTGAAATTAATACGAAATAAACTCTTAAAGTGAACAAGTGGGGTTGTTCTCAACCCTCTCTCTGGTTATTAAATTTATTAGATACGGTTTTTTGTTAAAAATAATATCTATCTAAAAACTTTATATATTTTTAACGTTATTTTTTTCTTTAGATTTAGTGCAATTCCGTTATCTGTGATGGTAACAACGAATTGATTCACAAACCATTGTGTCCAGTCTGAACACAGGTTTACATAGGGAAAAAAAGTGTACCAGTTTTATATGACGGGAAGTGTACTCCAGCCTGTGTTACTCAAAAACTGGAAATCAATAAAATATCATGGTATACAACTTAATCAACTTACTCACCTAAGTGCCCTATTAGTTGCAGACGACAAATCACAAATAGTACCAGAAACGGAAGACATACAACAACTAACAATATATTAGTTAAACTAAATGTGTATACAATATAACCTCAAAAACTACTTAAAAACGAAATTCATGACATTTAAATGCAAAATATTCCGTGCGATCTAATAATCGTTGTTAAAAGACCAATAGAGCAACTGTCACATTTTCAATACTTGTATAAAAATAAATAAAAAATTTTATACAATACCGATATGTATTTTTTATATGGTATATACTTACCTATAAGAAAATATTTATTCTTAGATTTTTTACGTTTCCACATCATTGGTCCGCCAGAATCTCCATTACAACTGTCTTCTCCTGCTGATACTCCTGCACAAAATTGGCTCTGGTCTAAAGTTTCATTTAATATTTCATTGCATACCTCTCTTTCTCTAACAGGTACTGTTATGTATTGTAAATCCTTAGTAAGGTGTCCTGATGTATCCAGTCCCCAACCAGCTATTTCTACATTTTCGCCAATAAATTCTTTATTCAACATATTTGCAGTAGGTAAACAAATTGGTTGAATTGCAACTATAAAAGATGATTATTTATTACATTTTTTAGTTTGATTACTAAAATAATAAAACAAATAATAATAAAAAGTCAACAATTTAATGGATCAAACTGCCTGCGCATGATATAGTAAGTATATGTAGTAGATTTTCAATGAATAACTCAGTCCGTAATTTTAGAACATAATGATTAGATCTTGCTACAGATGAAGTTATCGCTTAATTCCGCAATTTATTTTGATTTCCCCAAATCAAAGTTCATGGTTATAAAACATATACACGTTAAGTACAATTGTGGGTGCATTTGGTGGGTTATCATTTTGTTTTTAATTTATCAAGTTGGCATGTGCATAGCAATATGGCCATAGCCATATTTGTCTACAGAGTCATACTGTTAGTAAATTTGTTCATATCTGTGAAAAAGAAAAGCTTTCAGAGACCTGAATATGCCATATCAAACTCGTGGAATGTGGAACAAAAAAGTTATAACTAATGCTTTGTTGCATTAATTAATACAGCAATGATTAACTTTCCTACACCAAGATGTAGTTGGCGAAGATATCTAACAAAGCATAAAAAATAGTTACAGTGTCACATCACCCTCTGATATTGTGTAATACTCAATGTTGTTTTTTTCTAGGCCCCCTCTCACCATCCATTTTACACTGAAGTATGAGCTGATATGAAATATTGTGAACCTCCTAACTGCCATTCTCTATCTTCATCAAACTTAATCCATCCACTCCTAGGTGTAAGTCTCTCTGAATTGCTCTTATCTTTACCTATCATACGCCAATCTCGTCCAGCGTTTACCCGTTAATACCCTTTATTATCATATTTGGCTTAGAGAAGTCGCCCCTCCTGTTGATTTCCAGCAACTTTCCTCCACCTTCAGACTCTCAAAATCTTAAGGTCATTTTGTACATTATCGTTCCATTTTCTACGCGGTTCCAAAAATCTTTAAAAATATTTTTCACTCAAATATACCAAGTTAGTTCCTCGTCGTTTTGGGATAAATTCCATGTTTCAGCCTCATATATCAAAACCGACCAATTTTGATTCTCTGTTGAACATTTTGAGGAGTTTTAGCAACCAACGCGAATGCGAGAATTTGTGTCTATCCATTGAGGACAGTTTAATTCAATCTAATAAAGAGGAGGCACGCTCCCTCCACACTTCCTGTCTTAGACCATTATTAATACCAAAGGACATAAAGTTTTCTCTATGAATTTGATATACTATCTATATTATATACTAGTGACTTTTCAAAAATTTATTTTGGTGCCTGTATTTGGTGTATAGTTGATTTTCCGGCAGCGAATGCGCATTGGTTACGTCCAAAAATATCCTATATAAAGTATTTAAGTCTCTTAAAAATTGCATCGCCAAATATTTTATATGCATGTACTAACAGAGTAATGCATCTTCTCCTTCTTTTTCCTCAGCTTTTCACTTTTCAGGGGTCTCTGTTCCTTACTCTTCGTCGCCATTCATTTCTCTCCATCGCATCTTCTTTACATAAGCATTTCTCTCTCAATATTTTTGCCACACAATCCTTCTATCTTCTCTTCGGTTTTCCTTTTCCTCTCAATAACTTCTAACAGCTCTATCCACATAATTTTTATTTCTCTATCTGACATGACCAAACCATTGCAGTCTTTGTAGTCACCTTTCCATCTTCTTTTCCTGGATCTTCTTTACAGGCCACACTTCACCGCCGTACACCAACGCAGATCTCACCACACTCTTGTATATCTTTCCCTTAAGTCCTTCTCCGATTTTTAGATCACAGAGTACCCCGTTTATTCGTTTCCATTTATACCAACCAACCTGTATCCTGTGGGCAATTTCTCGATCTAAGGTCCTATTTTCTATTATGTAGGAGCCAATATATTTATATTTTACTACTCGTCTTAGGTTTTCTACAAGCAATTCTATGTCCCCAACCATTCCTCTTCCTCCCAACCATATATACTCCGTTTTCGACCTGCTAACCTTAAGTCCTCCCTCTTCAATAGCACTTCTTTAACACTAAAACTTCTCCTTCAACATGTCTTTGCTCTCCTTTACTGACACGATATCATCAACAAAGAGCATTGACCAATAAGCCTCCACCTTTACTTTCTCTGTCAGCACATTCATAACAAGATTAAATAGCTAGGGACTCAGTGAAGAGCCTTCATGCAAACCAACTGTAACTGAAAAACTTTCGGTCAATCCGAGACAAGTTCTTATTTTGGTGTACGGTCTTCCATACATATCCTTCACGAACCTTACGTACTTCTCAGGAATCCTTTTCTCTCTCATATATCTCCATAACTCTTGTCTAGGAACTGTGTCGTATGCCTTCTCAAGATGTATAAATACCAAATGTAGCTCTCTTTTCTTCTCGCCTTTTCTTCAATCAGGATATTTTATTAGATCATCTTTATATAAACCATCATGTTCTTTCCATTCTGTACGGATAACGTACAATATTTTGCCCTCTACATATATATATATATATATATATATATATATATATATATATATATATATATATATATATATATATATATATATTACTTTTTACTTATTCTTCTTACTGCAAGTGTAGTAGAAGTAGAATTCCCACTTACAAAAAAGTTGGAAATCAGAGCTCTGCAGTGGTACGGGCATTTACAAAGAATGCCAGAGCACAGATGGCCGAAAAGAATATTGGACTGGGGCCCGCCGGGGAAAAGACGAAGACCTGCTACAAGATAGAAAACATATATAGGAAATGCTATGATAGATTGAGACCTCAGGGAAGATGACTGCGAAAATAGAGTGTAGTGGAAGACGATAAACGGCGAACTCGTAATGGGAAACGCCGAAGAAGAAGAAGAAGAAGACATACATTGGAAAGTCTGTAATTTTTATTTGTTTTATTTATTATTGACATATTATTTAGACTCGAGTGAAATACTTACCAATATATTTAACTGATCTAGCCAACCTAATTAATGCAATATCACTATCATTACCCATGATTGTGTTATAATTTGGATGGACAGTAATGTTTGCTACTTTATAATCTTCCTTTAAACTTTTCACTTTTATTTCTGGGGTAAGTGTATTAGTTCCAATTCGAACGATGTTTCTGCAACAATTTTTTACTTTATGATAAATTTGAATTATAGGGAGTTTGGGGTATTATGGAATACCTATCTTTTCATAGGTATAGCTCCATTTACTTAAATATTAAAAAACATTAAAAAATTTATGTATTCCTATTAAAATTACTATTTTAATAGGAATACATTATATGTACTATACGTCTAACGTCGTTTGATTTGATGTGTCATATGCTAGTATTAATTAGGCTCGTTGTTTATTTTGTAATCAGTCCGTGGCCTTTTTCAGGCCTATAAAGCAAATTTACCTTAAATTTACCCTATGCTTTATATATATATGTCTATTATCATCCATAGTGTCATGTGATATGTCGTATGTCGTTATACGTTCATTAATAATAAGACGATGTGTAGTGCCCTTGTGGTAGTCTCTTTAAGCTTAATTCAATGTCAATCCTGTCAAAAGTAATGAGAGTTAGTTAGTAGTTGAAAGTGGTTGAAATATATATTCCGTTGGTTTAGAGCTTTCATTTTAAATTTTATTATATTTAATTTTCGTTTGTATTTATTCTAGTAATTTTAATTTAAGACGGTTACTTAGTTTTTCAAATTTAGTTTGAGTTACCTACTGTAGGAAAAAAATTGTTCGTTGTCTTAGTAAAAAAACTAAACAAGTGTACAAATCATGGAAAACCTACAAAAATGCATAGGTTTCCCTGAATGAGGAGGTAAGTTGTCACCGAAATTCAAACTATTTTCTTGTTCTAAATTAATAAACAATAATATATTAATAACATAGTTTTTTATATTGCAGTTGTGTCAAATTTGGATTGCCCAAATTAATAATCAGAAATTAGCTGAAAAAACTCTGATGGAAATTCGACAATCCTATAGAGTATGCGATTTGCACTTTTCTGAAACTACAAAAATTCCTGATGGTGGAGATAAGCGAGGAAGAATATGATTAATTCATTCACATTTCCAGTTTGTATTATTGCTTATAATTGAGTATTACTTTTTATTTAAATTATACTTACAAGTACTGAATGCTTAAAACAAGCTTAGTTAGTTGTTATTATTAATAATTATATTGTTATTTTAATAATATATGTGGAATTACTCCATTGGAAAATAATAAGATATTTTTAATTTCCCAGAAAATTTTAATTAGTAACGAAATGACCCGCAAGAGGCGCTAAAGGGATGAAATTGATACTTGTCCATTAGAATTTCCCGCCAAATGATGATTAGTAATGCTAGTGACACAACTCGCAGGTGGTGCCATGATACCATCGAGTTAGAATCTATAGAGAGGGCATCACGTGACTAAAAACGACCTCACTTCGGCCATATTGTGTTGCCACTTTTGACAGATCGTATATGTTTATTTACGTTGGTTGTTTTTCGAATATTTTTAGTTTTATAATACTTTTATAGAAACTGTAATAGTATATTGTGATAGTGCATAATAATGGTTTCTTGTTCTCAACGTAGTTGCAGTAGCAGAAGCGGTATTAATAAAAAATCTTCAGGAATATCGTTCCACAGGTTAGTATACAAACATGTAAACAAAGGAATGGCCCGTACTTCAGAGAATAAATTAATAGTATTTGACTGTATTAATTTATCTTTATGTATAATATATCGTGTTTTTAGTGTTTACCGAGGGATAAATAAATTATAGTTTATTAAAAATGTATTGCACTTTTTTAGATTATGATTAAATCTTCTGAATAACTAGTCATATTTTTATAGTAGTTTTAATATTATTGAGTCCGGCCATGATCCCACCGCCATATTGGTTTCACAGTTAGCCACGCCTACCTACGCCGTTTTTAGTACATACGTTAATATGCTCATAGCTTCTCCATAGATTCTAACTCGATGCATGATACTATGATTAAGAAGATAAGATATTGCGCATAAGTCGTGACGTAATTGGAGAGCTGCACGTTCGTAATGTCAGTTTTTTGTATGTGTCAATAAATAATCGTTAATAAATAGTTTGGAGATATCCTTTTGTGTACGATTATTGTAATTATTAAACCTTTTTTTAATATTATTATTTTGCTAATCGAATAATTTCATCACAGAATGCATAAAAATCCCATTTAGCTTTTACAAGAATTCAAATTCTGCTCTCCAATGACGGCATGCGCGAACACGACCGATTTTGTGCTACGGGAAGATCCTATCTATCTTGTTATTCATAGTATCATGGGTGGTGCTAATGAACGAAATTTATACATTGAGTTGCCTATGTACCTGTATATACTATATTATTTATCTATGCTGCTATCGTTTTACAGAGCGCTTAACTAAGCAGAATCTAAAAAACCATTATCGTAGAGAACCATTCCATTGATTTTGACGAACTTGCGTGGCGTTCGACTGACTGTGAGTTAGTGGGCAGTGTCATATCATCGATCGCCAGGTAAAATAAATGCATTATTTTAAATGCGAGTGTTCACTGTCAATGCTATGCTCTGGACCAGAATACGATGCGATGGTCTCAGTTATGAACGTATCCTTATGGGTCGCTCACTGTTCTAACAAACCGAATCTTTAGCATTTTCTTTTCTAATTCTGTTTAGAACTTAACTTCATTTTATTTAATTCTATTTACCTTTATTTAATATTATTTTATTTTGGTAAAGAGTTGACGTTTTTTCAGTCATTTTATTTTTATAGTAAGTAGGTATAATGTGTATCTTACCCAATGACGTATAATAAATATATATTATATGTCATTGATCTTACCTCACAATTACAGTAACCTATATTTTTAGTAATTTTGCGAAAAAATTAATTACTGTGAAGTAGTAAAATTAATGATTAACAATATTTTAATTATCAATATGTAGAATGAATTAGCGCAATAAATCAACCGTATATTTTCAAGAACAAAATATGATTGAAATGTTAAATGTTGGTAGCTCAATTTCTTTCCTAGATGCCGTCGTTACCTTACTGGACAAACGGTGTGACTTGTCATCATAGCCTTTTATATAGATAGATTATATTAATATGTAATTAATATTTTTTGTATTATTAATAAACGTATCCTTTCAAGAACAAAATATGAATGAAATGTCAGAGCTGCTAGTTCAGATTTTCTTTCCTAGATGCGCTAGGTATTAAATCTAAACTAACATAAAGTTTAAATTATTTTGTATTAAATTCTCCCTTAAGAATATTATAAAAATTAATTATTAATTATATTAATATATAATCATTACAGTATTATTAATTAAACGTATCGTTTCAAGAACAAAATATGATTGAAATGTCAAATAATGGTAGTTCAGATTTCTTTCCTAGATGGCGTCGTTAGTTTACTGGACAAACGGTGTGAACTGTTATCATAGCCTTTTATATCGATAGATTGGTGGATATATATTTTTGCTATTTATGATGGTTAGTATAGTCTATTTTTTTTTATTGGTTATGGCACACGAAATGAAAGAGGAGAAAAATTATATAACTTCTGAGAACAACAAAATTTATATGCCATGAACACACACTTCAAGAAACCAGCAAACCGAAAATGGACGTGGATATCTCCCGATAAAAAGACAAAAAACGAGATCGATTACTTTTTGTGTGGGAACAAAGACATTTTTGAAGATATAACTGCTCTCAATCGATTCACAACTGGCAGCGATCATCGCCTTTTGAGAGCAAGGATTCTTATTAAACAGACGAAAACCAGCAGAAACAGGCCACATAATTATTGTAATGAGATAGATCAAACTAAAATACGACAGAAGGGAGACGAGTACCGAGAAGTCTTAAGAAAATAATTTGTAGAACATTATCAACAAAAATATTCCGACATGAACACAATTAATAAAGAAATGCAACGAAAGCTCTTGAAAGCAGGACTGACTGTTGCAAAGAAAACGAAAAATATAGAAGACCGAATAAGTGACGGAACAAAACGGTTGATGGAAAAGAGACGCACATTTCTAAGCGAAGGAAAGCGAAACACCAATGGTTTCAAAGAATTGAATAAACAAATAAAGAAGGGAGTAAATGAAGATTTAAGGATCTATAATAAAAACAAGGTAGAAAAAGTAATAGAAAAGAACAGAGGCCTGACATGCTTAAGATCAAACTTGGGAAAGCCTATAATAATCTCACTGAAGGATAAAGATGGAAAAGAAATAAGGGAAAAGAACGAAATCCTAAAAGTTACTTAGACATTTTACCGTGATTTATATTCCTCAAACAAGAACCCAGATAACACTGCAAAGGAAGACCTTAAGATAAAGATAACGAATACAGACAACAATATCAACTCAGAAATACTCCCTAACATAGAATCCTTGGAAATAAAACAAGCTATAGCACAACTAAAGAACAATAAGGCTCCGGGTCCAGATGGAATACTTGTAAAAATGTTAAAGGAGGGGAATCAAATTATTCTCGAAGAATTGAAAAACTTTTCAACGAATGTCTTCACAGAGGAGAAGTCCCAGATGATTGGAATGAAAGTTTGACAATACTTCTCTTCAAAAAGGGAGACAGGGGAGATCTCAAGAACTATAGGTCAATACCACTGCTGTCCCAAATGTACAAATTGTTTATGAGAGTAATAAGTAACAGGTTAACGTCAAAGCTCGATAGCTACCAACCGGTAGAGCAGGCAGGATTTCGAAAAGGCTACAGTACAGCGGATACTGATATCACTTGAACTTATATATTGGCTTCGTTGATTATGAAAAGGCATTCGACTCCATAGAACTTTGGGCAATAGAGAGAGCTATGAACAACTGCAGGATAGACTCCCGATACAGAATGCTCATACACAATATTTATAAGAAAGCTACAATGAAAATACAAATTGATGCGAAAACCAAAGCTATACCAATCAACAGAGGAGTTCGCCAGGGAGATGTTATCTCACCAAAGCTATTCACACTTGGACTTGAAGACGTGTTCAAAGACATTAACTGGGCAGATAAGGGAGTAAATGTTAAATGTAAATGTTAATGGAAGAAAACTGAGTCATTTAAGATACGCTGATGACATTGTAATATTCGCTACAAATTTCGAAGAACTACAGACCATGATAACGCAACTATTTCAAGCTTCAGAAAAAGTAGGTCTTAAGATGAACTTGGAAAAACAAAAAGAATGACAAATACACCGAACATTCCAGAAATAACATTGAACGACATAAATTTAGAAACAGTAAGCGAATACATCTACCTGGGACAGATAATGAAAATTAACAAAGAAAATCAAACTGCCGAAATTACCAGAAGAATAAGGTTAGCGTGGGCAGGATTTGGAAAACTGAGTTGGATCTTGAAAAGCACTAAAATAGAACAGTATTTGAAAACCAGAATTTACGATCAGTGTACCCTCCCTATACTCACGTATGGTTTACAGACGTGGACACTCACCAAGTCCATTATGGATAAAATAGTAAAAGCACAAAGAGCGATGGAAAGATCAATGCTCGGGGTGAGACTTATAGACAAAAAACAAACAAATGGATTAGAAGCAAAACCAAAATAAAATACGCAGGAGAACATGCTGCCAAATTAAAACGGAGCTTCGCAGAACACAATGCCCGACTGAAGGATAAGAGATGGAACCACGAAATACAACAGTGGAGGCCATGGTTAGGAAAGAGAAGAAGAGAAAGACCACAAATAAGATGGGCTGATGACAAGAAGATCGGAGGACACAACTGGATGCAAGTGGCGCAAAATAGAAGACACTGGATTGATTTGGGGGAGGCCTATGTCCAAAGTTGGATTACTTAAGGCTGAAGAAGAAGTATAGTCTAGTAGGTATATAATTCATATTGTAGCTTACATACATATATTCGGTACTTACATTTTTTCTTTAAAATGTGTTATGCAATGAGCTGCGGTTACAACGTATCGGTTATTAATTAATGACCCACCACATAAGAACTCGTCTGTATTGTTATTCCTCCTATACAATATTTGGGCCATCCAAGGGAACTGGTTTAATTTTGCAGGTTTGCCATTAACTATTCTGCGTTGATCATTTACAGAATATCCACATGTTTTTGTAGGAATAATCTTCCAGTTTTTGTGATTCTTTATTTCATTTTGATACGTGGAACCTACGATTTAAAATATTAAAACATGATTTGATAAATTCTCTTTAGTAGAAAAATGTATATTCTCTAGAAACGCTAAAAATAAATATGCGTACCGGTTATATATCTTAAAAACTACCAGAAATAGAATGATTAAGTTTACTTAAAGAGATTTTTAGAAATTTATTGTTTTGGAATTCTAAATATCGAAGATTTTACCACTATAATCAAGTGAAACCGTCTGCAGTGGGCAGAACAGTAGCCCGGGCCGGTAACCCCATCGAAAATGATAAAAAAAATTTCTAATAGCGCAACCGATGGGAATGGGAAGACGGGGTAGATCAAAGTTGAGGAGGAGAGACGGGGTAACACAGGTTGCTGAGAAGATTGCTATTATCAACTGGCAATAGACAGTGCAGAATGTCGCAGAACGCTTGAAAAGGTCGAGGCCCTTTAATGGCTGTAGCACTAAGAGTTCTAAATAAGAGGATTAACACTAGAGGTCACAAGCCATAGAAATTCAGGTTGTGCCATTTTAGAATATAAATGGTGAATAAAACTGAAATTTTAAGATAATTATAATAATTTAATTTATAATAGGTAATATCTTTATATATAAAAATAACCAAAACCACTGAACCTATTCCAATAAAACTTATTTTAATTTACAATTTAAAAAATAAGGGTCATTCATCGAGATAAAAAAATCCTATCTCCTAAATTGGACCAAAAAGTACAATTTCAATGACGTTTAACAAACGTCGAAAAAGGAGAGCCCGTTAAAAAACATAAATATTTCATATAATTATCTACACGGAACAGCTACATAGTTGAAACAGTACATTTTTAACGTTAGTTGTTAATAAAGTCATCTCAAACAATAAGAACAGAATAATAAACAATCAGAATGCCCACTCTGCTTGTCAAGATAAGTACGTCGTGCAGGTGGAATCAGCCATGTTTTAAACGGAACCAGTGCTGTTCAGTGAAATTTTATCTGGTGTGCATAGAAAAATTAACCCGGTTTAATTGATTTACGGCAACCATAGACATAATATGCAATATTTTATGTCGTACTTTTAGTTGAAGAATAGATTAAATTATTTCAAATTTAATAAATTATTAAGTGTTAAGGTGCTTAAGTGTTACGTGTGGCCTGTTCTCTTGTACGGAATGGAAGCATGGACGTTAAATGCCAGTTCCATTAACAAACTTGAAGTGTTTGAAATGTGGTGCCTGCGTCGAATGCTTAGAATATCATGGACGGACAGGGTCAGAAATGAGGAAGTACTCAGAAGAGCGGGCTTACAGGAAAGGGAACTTTTTAGTTATGTAGAAAGTAAGAAGACTGCATACTTGGGACACATATTACGAGGAGAAAGATATACTTTTCACCAACTGGTACTCGAAGGGAAGATAGAGGGTAGGAGAGGTCTGAGACGTAAAAAAAAGTGTCATGGCTGCGCAATATTCGACAATGGACAGGAATCCGTAGCTATGAAATGCTTCGCAATGCTGCTAAAAACAGAATTATTTAATCCTGACTATTTAACATCTCCCCTGACAAGACGATGTACGGTGGACGCCTACGCAGAAATGCACGGCACCTTAAGAAGAAGAAGAATAAATTATTAATATCTAAAACTTTAAATTACAGTTATGTCATAGCTTGTCACAAATTTCTCAATCCAAGTCTATGTTTCCGTTTAAAATATGGCGATCGCGTGCTGATAATCTTCAAAGGCGGCATCTGAGAGTGGGCATTCTGATTGTTATTTATTCTGTGCTATTTTTTATATAAGTACTCAAATTTGATTTTTAAATATCTTATTTAGTTTATATATCAATTAAATCTATTATCAAATGATATTTATATTTTATTATTAATTTAATAATTAGTCTGACTTTGACGGGTCTGTCAGAAGTAAAAGTTGTGTTTATACGTTAGCAGGTGGCATTAGGAGCAAACAATAATTAATTTAATTATAACGTAGATATACAATTTGTTTAAAATAGGTATACATAATAAAAAAATAATAAAATTAATTTATATTATTTTAAAAATATTATCTAAATTTTAAAAATACAGAAAACATACTAGGTAACATAAGCTTCACGCTAATCTACAGTAAAACCTACTGTACCACCTTTTTTTATAATAACTCGAGAACGACTGGATCAATTTGGCTAATTTTGATTGTGAAATATTTGTTGAAGTCAAAGGAAGTTTTAAAAGGTGTAAAAAATAATAATTTTACGTACCTAGGATCAGTGTTACAGAGTAATGGGGGAATAGATGCAGATGCAGCTATAAGACCAGCTATGATGAGCAAAACTGAATATTGGGCAGTTAAAAAGAAAAAGGGACAACGAATACTTGTGGCAGAAATGAGATTGCTTAGATATATGAGTGGAGTGACAAAAAATGATAAAGTTAAGAATGAGTATATTAGGGGAAGTCTAGGGGTGGCACCAATTGTTGCCAAGATGAGAGAGCATAGGTTAAGATGGTTTGGTCATGTTCAACGTAGAGACATTAATCACCCCATACTAAGAATTGCTGATCTGCGGGTTCCTGGAAGTAGTAGGAGAGGAAGACCAAAAAAGACATGGGGGGGAGACGTTTAGGTAGGACATGTCGGTAAAGTGTATTAATATTGGTATGACCAAAGATAGACACATATGGAGAAATGTAATTAGGGAAGCCGACCACGCATAGGGATAAAGGCAAAGAAAATGATGATGATGATGAAAGGAAGTTTTAAAAGGTGAGAAAATATGATGAAATTATAAATAAAATAATAGAAACAACAGTTTTATTTTACCATACAAACAGTTACATTATAGTCTTATACAAAATGTTTTATACGACTCCACCTCCACACTAATATTATAGAATCTATAGATGATTAAAATAAAGAGATGATTCAAATAAACAAAAAAAAATAATATTAAAGAATTACATTAAATCGGTGTTAGTTTATATCCTCGTTATAGAATTTAATAAAATTGAAAAAGTTTAGGTACCTGTTATTTAACGGACTCTCGTCGTCGCGTAAATGGACCCTTTCAACTGCTTACAGCGCCTTACAAAGGCGCTTCGTTTACGTATACGCTATTTCGTGGCGCTATAAAGCCGGAGATACACATGTCTGTTACTAGCACAATGACATACCAGTACCTACCTAGCACCAGCTACTGTCCCCAAACTGGCAAGTGTGTACATTAACTGGCATGCTAGTTCCTGGCATGCTAGCTAATCGCAAAGAATTTGATTTTTCTTGCTAGTAGCATGCTGTAAGATGCACGGCGCATGCGTGGGGAGTGTCACCACAGACCACTAATAGCACAGAATAATAAACAATTAAAATGCCCACTCTGCTTGTCAAGATAAGTACACGCACCTCGTTCGCGCAGACGGAATCAGCCATGTTTTAAACGGAATCAGTGCTGTTCAGTGAAATTTTATCGGGTGTGCATAGAAAAATTAACCCGGTTTAATTTATTTACGCAACCATAGACATAATATGCACTATTTTATTCGTACTTTTACTTAAGGAATATATTAAATTATTTTACATTCACTAAATTATTAATCTCTAAAAATTTAAATTACAGTTCTGTCGTAGCGTGTCACAAATTTCTCAATCCGAGTCTATGTTTCCGTTTAAAATATGGCGATCGCTGCTGACACACTTCAAAGGCGGCATCTGAGAGTTAGCATTCAGATTGTTATTTATTCTGTGCTAATAGTGTCAACGGAATGTGCGAACGCGTGCTTATGCTTCGGGCATGCCAGTAGCACAGAATAAATTACAATAACACAGAATAATTAACAATAACAGAATAAATAACAATCAGAATGACCACTCTCAGATGCCGCCTTTGAAGTGTGTCAGCACGCGATCGCCATATTTTAAACGGAAACATAGACTCGAATTGAGAAATTTGTGACAAATTATGTGATGTCTATGGTTGCCGTAAATCAATTAAACCGGGTTAATTTTTCTATGCACATCAAATAAAATTTCACTGAACAGCACTGATTCCGTTTAAAACATGGCTGATTCCGTCTGCGCGAACGAGATGCACTTACTTATCTTGATAAGCAGAGTGGGCATTCTGATTGGTTATTATTCTGTGCCAGTAGCTAGCAGAGAATTGTCAGATTTCTTATGTTGGTGATAAAAATTAATCGTTTTATTTTTAAACTTATTAATTTAAACAATGTTTCATTGGGGTGATGAGAAAACAATCAAATTTATTGCTGTATATAGAAAATTGGAGTGTCTTTGGAATCCTAAATCATCCCTATATAAAAATAAAATAGCGCATGACAATGCTTACACACCCAATCATCAAATTTTTCTCTTAAGTTCCGCTTCGGATTCATTATAAATTTCTAACAATATCTGTGGTCATCAGCAATATTTGCTTGTTCAATTCATTCCGAATACCTTATTAATTATAAAACAAGTACTTATGAAAACCACTCGATTGTTTACTAGCATGTGTAAAAATCTACTTTGCTTTTTCGCCTTGCCAGTATAGGCAAGCGAGCTACTCGCATGCAAATTACTATAGCAAAAATGTGTTTGGTGCTTGCCAGTAACTGACCTATGCCAACAACTGGCATGCCAGTTACTTTCCCAATTTACATTAATGTATATGCCCGGCTATACTTCGGTGACGCCGTGTCGTCGTGGTACTTCCGTTGCGCTCGCCTCAGCATTTTACTATAGAGAGAAATTAATTTAAAAATGAACATTGAAACCTTTGTTTTATTTGATTCATTTAAATGTATTTTATTTTGTTCTTAGACTTGTTCTTATTTTGTTCTTGGTTGTATAACCAAGCATACGTTCCCATACGCAAAGTAAATAATGATTCAGCAGTCAATGCCAAAATTAGTCTAAAATATTATCAAAGAATTATAGTTAAAGGATTTTTCACTGTCATTTTTCAGCGTCCCCAAAGGTTATACACAAAACAATAGAGGTTGATCATGATTTTAGTTCCTTATTTGTACCACTAGGGAGCGGTCATGTCAGCGCTATTATCGCTTATAAAATAAGAAAGTGTCTCCGGAGGCGTGTCAGCCGGGAGCTGACAGCCGTGCCAGACGCATCAAGGAATTTGGATATTGGTCAAAATACTTGGGAATTCCAAGTTTGGCCAAATCCAAATTTCTAATTGACTCGATGCAGGGAAATTCCACTTTTGCTACGTAAAACAAAGGATTTGTTTTACATAAAAGCAGGTAGATTTTCTCTCATCGGTCAGTCCAGCTTGCCTCTTCTACTGTAGACCTAGTCGGTGCTATTATTGTTCCTACTAAGTTATTGTTTTATTTCTTATTTCCTATATACCGTTTTTATTTTAGCATTATTGTATATTCAGACCTTTTCAGGTTAGAATATTACATTGATCTATATTTGTTCATGTACTGATTGTTTGATATTTTATTTGATTATTTTGATTGTTTATTTTCTTGTATTTGTATCTAAGCTGTTCTTCCGTAAGTTAAGAACACTTAGGAATATTTATCTTGCCTTTTCTATTTTATATATTTGATTTTGTACTTTGTATCTAAGTAGTCCTTTTCGGTAAGTCAAAGAGCTCTTAGAAGTATTTCTCTGATATCTGACCTGTTATTTTATTGTGTGTCTAAGTCGTTCTTTTCCGGTAAGTCAAAAGAACCCTTGGGATGGAAGTAAGGCCATGCCGGAGACAGAATGTCATTCTGTCTCCGGCTTCTGCAAGTAATGTAGCCTTTCTTAAATAATTTTAAAGTGTTTGTTTGTCCTTTTGTAGTGTAGTGTGATGTACATTTATATGTTTATGACATTTTGTTCTTGTCGGATAGGCCGCAATTGACGAAATGCCCCTGAAGATGATCTAGGGATCGAAAGTACTTGGGCAAGATTAAATTAAACTGTGCTCGATATATGCCTTTTATCTGATCAAAGTTCACTTATATATTTGTCTATTTCATTTTTCCATTTTTTGCTAGGCTGTTTCTTCCGTAAGACAAGAAACACTTAGCAATATTTTCACATCTTTTCTATATTTGATTTTTCTTATTTTCTATTATAAGTCGTTTCTTCCGTAAGTCAAGAAACACTTATAAATATTGTGCATTTATTTTACTATATTTGATTCTCTTGTTTATTTTCTGTTCTAAGTTGTTTCTTCTGTAAGTCAAGAAACACTTATACATATTTCTATAATCTGTTTCATTTTTGCATTTCTCGTTTTATATTTTGAGTATTTTATTTTTCCACTCTAAGTCGTTTCTTCCGTAAGTCAAGAAACACCTGGAAATATTTCCATATTTTACTCTCACATTTACATATTTCATTTATCTATATTTCGGTCCTAAGTTGTTTCTTCCGTAAGTCAAGAAACACTTAGAAACATTTTTCTTTGCAATATATTTGTATACCATTTAATTTACTTGTTTACTAAGTTATTCCTTCCGTAAGTCAAGGAATACTTAGATCATTTTTACCTTTTTGCTCTGTTACTTTGTAACTGTTCCTTGGAACCGTTACCTATAACAGATATTTGTCACTGGAACTGTTATTTATAACAGCGGTGGTATTTAACCTTTCTACCAGCGACAAACCAAAGATGGTGAATACCCGATCCAATTCCGGGGATAGGAAGAAGCCCGAAGAGCCGGCGATGGGTTCTACAGGCCCAAATGCCCCTCTCGGCAACAAAAGAGTGGGGCAACAAATGCAACTTTAGATATTTTTATATGTAGATGCCGCGTAGTCGTAGAATAGCATTAAATTTTTGCGTTTTATAAAATTTTGTTAAGAAAATAAAATATTATTTCAACTTTTAATACATGAATCTTTAAAAAAATATATTATGATTCAAATTTTTAATTTAAATTTGTACAAATCTACAAATAATATAATTAAAACTCTCTTCTTCTAAACTATAAATAAAATTAATTAAAAGTCAATCACCGGGAGAGAAAGCTCCAAAAATTGTAAGGTGTTTCGATCAAAAAACAATTCCTGATCTAGTACGCTAGAATTGCTTTTTAACACATACACCAAAGAATTTTGGTGCAACAATACAATTTGAAAATTCGAAATAATGAAATATAATTTCGGATTTTTAAATTAAAAAAATAAATAAGTACTATCCGTTGCAAGATAATCGGATGGAATTCCCCAGATTAAGAGACTGGGTCGATATCAAGCACAAAATGACTACTCTCTTTTAATGCTGTAACAGACAGTCACCCTTAGTATTTCGTTACATTATGTTCAATTTTAAATTATATCCAAAGTTTAAAGGTACTTTACTAAATGATATAAAGTAGGTGTAGCCAGGTACGTATTTCAATTTTGACTTGTTAACGATTGGTAGTAGATATACAAAGTCTTTACGACTACAGAGATAGGGAAATCAATGTGTTAGAGAGAGAAGTACTTTTGTAGAGAGTAAGAGTGAGAAAGATATATGGCGTCGAAGGAATTTCCTCTACCGTAATTCAACTAATGTCCGCTAGGTGGCGCCGCCATTTTCAATCCAATTTTAAATTAAAATATTAAATAAATTAAAAATTTTAAACAAAGGAATGTCCGAATGTACATTACCGACTGTCATAGTTCAGCTTTCCGCTAGTTGGCGCCGCCAATTTTAAACATTCGCCATTTTTAGTCCAATGTAAGCTAGTTGGCGCTATTTTTTAAATTAAAATATTAAATAAATTAAAAAATTTAATCCAATTTTTCTTGTTACTTCTGTGCGGAACGCTCTTCTCCTTTTTGTCAACTGACTGTCTATTCTTCTTCTCATTCTTTCCACAACTGCCCATTCTTCTTCTTTTTCCGTGGAGTCATGGACAATAAAGATTGTAGGTATGTAGTGCCTAAACGGCTTAACGTAGAGAGATATGGGAGGTATCATGTGACAAGTTGGCATCAGTTTTTTTGGATGCATGTTTATCACAAAAATTTTTGGCTATACCCCAAACTAACTCAATTGCACCATAGTAGCAATGGCAGGGCGAAAGTCGAAGAACTTCATGGCCATATTTAAAAGCCATTTGGTCAGTAACAATTTTTTTTTGAATTTTGTGCTCTCCACACCTTTGAAGTAAGTCGACTTTTAAAAATATGTCACTGTGATAAATTTTCTTTTCTGTCAACCACAACTTTATTTCTTCTTTTATCCAGCTGCTTAAAGGAAATCTCTCTTCTACTCTTGAGTAGTAGGATGCAGTATCCAACACTATTATGGATGGCCGCTCCAATTTTTTTAACAAATTTTCTTCAAACCATTCTTCAAAAATATTTGCATCCATATTTCCATGATGATCACCTGTATTCTTTGTGGACGAAAAAATTAAACAAGCGTCAGGAATAAAACCCTCATCATTTCCAGCATGAAATATAATGTATCGTTTACCATTACCGGAACAAGGTTAGTAGATGTTAAGTAGGTTGTCTCGTAACTATAGACCAATCAAATGCTCGCTTTTTAAAGGCGGGAATACGTCACCCATACGACACTTTTAAAATTGCCATAAGCTTCAATGCTAATAAAAGGTTCAAAAACTTTTTGAGCTTGGTTCAAAGTTTTTTTGGTGTTTTGGTTTTGCAATCTATTTTGGGATTTTCTTGGGTATAGGGATGTTAAGTGGTTCTTATATTAGTAATTATATCAATTTTTTTTTAAATCAATAGTCTGATGACAAAAAATAGAATTGATTATATTGATAATATTGTGTTTTAAATGGAGATAACAGTTTATTTCGCACAAAGACCCAAAAAACAGTAGAAAAAGTTCAAAAGCAAAAATACTAAATATGTAGGAACTTACTTATTATGTTTTTCCTGGAATTTGCAGCATTCTTATCATATCTAGTGGTAGGCAAAAAAAAACAAATAGGTAATATAAATAATTTATTATTAGATTAAAATACAAAAAATGATTAGTGCTTCAAGCACAAATCTTCAGGCTATATATACTTAGTGCAGACAACTGTCCATCAACTGTCAAATTTGACTTTGTCGTATGAGTGACGTAAGCATTTTGCCTTGTCCTCGCTTCGCCCACATACTTACGAGACAACCTACTTAACATCTACTAACCTTGTTACCGGATCGACTAGAAGAATAACATTTCGTGGTACCATCTTGCCAGGATGATTTTGACATATTTCGTTTAGCGAAAATCCAAGTTTCATCTAAAAATAAAACTTGCCTCGGACTATCAGAGGTTTTATTGTTTATGTATTTTCTTAAAAAATGCCCCCGTTTTGAAACAACATTAGAGAGATCACACAATACTTGTCTATTATTTGTCTTTTTATATCGAAAACCTAAATGTTTCAGCACTTTTCACAAACTTGTTAAACTAATATCACACAGTTCCTTGTCTTTTATTTTTTGTAACACAGCACTAATTGTTAGATGTTCTTTGGCTTTATACACATTATATATAATATTTTTAATTGCAAGTTTAATTGACTGGTGCAAATCTAAAGTTTTTGGATGTTGACGATTTCTCTTGCTTACTTTATTTATTTCATCCTCAATCATGTTTTTAATTCTTCGGAATGTCCTCTCTGAGATACCGCACGCATCGCATGTGCGGTTCTGAACTGCCGTAACAGATGTCAATGGACCCATATTATTTTTTTCCAAATTGAAATAACTTTCGACTTTCAGAACTAAACGCCGTTCTTCTGGAGATAACACTCTACGTTTAGACTGTCTTTTATTTTCATCAAAATTACTCATTTTACTTTAAAGTACCGCTTCACTACACTACTATAAAAAAATAGGTACTTATATACAACTACTACACAATAAAAAGGACGAGGGTTGTATAACAGACGAAACAATCGAACACAAATTATTTAACAGCCAATGCTAAACAAGCATAACCACTGCATTGATTGTGATTGCAAAAGCCGTTCGCATGTTTTAAATAAGATTTTTGCTTATTATGTATTTTGCTAAATTATTAAATAACACCAATACAACCCACGACCATCAATTTATTTTTAACGATAAACAGAAGTGTAATATGATGACAAGTTTGAATTTGATCTACTTTGTCGATAACAGTGTCGTTAACAGAAATATATTTTTAAATAGCATGAATCATTTTTCTGATGTTTGACCAGCAAGCAAGAAAGACGTGTTTTAGGGACTAATTTATCGTGCTCGTTAAATAGTAATTATTAAAGTAAATTTAAAAGTAATTAAGTATAAAATAAAAGTGATTTGTATACTGAATATTGGAATCGTGAGTAGATAAAATATATTTTTTTATCTATTTGGATTTATATATTTAAGTAAATCACTGCAATTAGTTATAAGTATTATCCATTTCCATGAACTGGTATCACAACCAAAGCTGTAAAACAACACCGGTTTTAGTCGGATTTTAAATCCATTTAAAAGATGTCATCTTCCAGTCAGCTACCATAAAATGCATCATACTCAAAAGCAGTTAGTCAACCACGTAATATATTAATCCCAAACAGAGATCAAGCTATTCTATTTAACACTCTAGACAATTGTACAATTAATGACTATCTTGAAGGATTGAGTCAGCATATAGAACCAAAAAATATAATTTTCGCATACCATATATCAAACGCTAGAATATGTATATATCTATCATCTAAAAACCTAGTAGATAAATTCATAGCAGAAACAAAGAAGATAATAGTAAATAGAAATATACTAGAAGCGAGAAGATTAATAACTCCATTAGTCCGCTTAATTCTGTCCAATGCATGTCCAAGCATTCCTACTAACTTAATGAATGAATCAATAAAACTACGTTTAAATCCTCTCTCAGACATATCATACCTACGGATAGGAGCAACCAATCCTGCCTTCAGTCATATTCTAAGCTTTTGAAGACAAATTTTCGTTTCACCTTTTCCAGACAACTTTGTGCTACCTGAATCATTTATTATCGAGTTGGAACAAACATCATACCGCATATTTATAGCCCAAAACGAAACATGTTTCAAATGCAAATTAACTGGACACCAGGCAGCTAATTGTCCAAATATTTCACCTTCTAACCATACTCACAATGATAGTGCAATGCAAACAGAAATGAGACAAAATTCATCAATAAATCATACTCAACAAGATAATCTACAAAATACTCCCACAATCTCAAATACCACTCCCTCCACACTTACTACGTCTTCTCAAACCACATTACAAACAGTAGCGATCCCAAATTTATCAATAAACCAAACCCAACAGTGCTCACTACAAAATACATCTATACATTTGACCACTTCTTCAATTAACACTACAATCGCAACACCTACATCGTCTGAGTCATCCTCTAATACCCAAAAACATAAATCAACCTTACCCGAAACAAGTCAACACTTACCTCCAAATAAAAATACACATATGAATTCTCACGAACCCCACATAACTTCGAACAAAGCAACCGGAAAAAGAACCCTAGAAGATGCAATCACGCCACCCGCCGAAGAAAACTTTGAAAAACCTAAGCTTCAATTAAAGCAAAAAACCAAAACTGATGACAAAAACTTACTAGATGAGATTCCAAATCTCCAAACATTACTAGAACCAGTTAGAGAATATGTAGAAAGGGAAAAGCAATTGTTAAGCTTCGATAAAGTAGGGGATCTATTCGAAAATATACAAGGATCAAAAGATATAATCAGCATAACAAAATTGTACTCAGAAGACCCTCATGCACTTATAAAGTTTCTAACGGAATTACATCCATACTACATCGACAAAAGAATGAAAACAAAAAGCACCAAATGAATACGAAAACTTGGCAAACACATACTTTTTCTCCCTGCAGTGAAAACTTCATAGTCGGAAGAAGATTCCGACTCATCGGTAAATAATTCCTCTAAAGAATAATTACATTCACTTCTCTGCTTCAATGGAACTTAAATGGGTTATACACCCATTTTGAAAAACTAAAACATATTATATCTGAAACACGCCCATCTATTATCTGTCTACAGGAAACAAATTTCAAAAATTCAAACCATGTATATAACTTTTGTAATTATTCATGTTTTTATAATAACAGATTAAACCAAAACATCGCCAGTGAAGGAGTAGCAATTTACGTGGATGAAAAATTCATGAGCACACAGTTACCAGTGACTTCAAATAATATTGAATTAATAACTATCGCAATAAATATACCTCAAAAGATTCATATATGTAATATGTATATCCCACCAAATCAAACTATATCAGAAGAAGATTTAACAGCTATTTTGGAACAAATTCCTTCACCTAGAATTATCGTTGGAGATCTTAACTGCCACAATCCGATGTGGGGTTCCATAAAACTCAACCCGAAAGGACGAATTATAGAAGATATTATAACATCCCAAAATCTGTTTCTACTTAACGACGGAAGACCAACCAGATTCAACATACATAATAGCACATCATCGGCAATTGATATTTCTCTGTGTGACCCAGTTCTGTCCACTACGTTAACATGGGACGTTCTACCCTACTTATATGGTAGTGACCACTACCCCATTATAATTTCTTTAACGCATCAGAAAACCACAAATATCGAATCGCCTATCTCAAAGTGGAATATTAAAAATGCTGATTGGACTGATTTTACCAAACAGATCGAACAGGACATTACCAAACCAACTTTACAACATCAAACGACATTGACAAGTTTTTAAGTACATTTTTACAAACCATCACAGCAGCCGCAGAGACGTATGTAAGAAAAACAAACATTTTAAAGAAACATAAACCTCTTCCGTGGTGGATGAATGCGGCCACCTGAATGCAGCCAAGCTAGAAGAGCGTATAAGAAAGCTTTCAATAGACTAAAGCATCATAAAACAGACGAAAACATAACGGGCTACAAAAAACGAAGAGCTGAGGCAAGATATATTCTAAAAAAGAATAGAAAAGAATCCTGGAAAAAATTCATCTCATCTGTAATACCTCTTCAAGCATAAGTATAGTTTGGAGAAACTTAAGGAAAATCTCTGGCAAAAGCCAATCATATAAGATTCCTTTTCTAGCAAAAAATAACAAAATAATTAGTGATAGAAAAGAAATAGTAGGTATGTTAGCAGTCCAATAAGAATTAAATTCCAGTGATGAAAAGTACACTGATAATTTTAAAATACATAAAAACAACGTAGAAAAATACATATTGGGAGTCGACAAACATGATATTCACAACCTTAACGTTCCTTTTTCCTTCATAGAATTTGCTGAAGCCTTAAACTCTTCCAAATATTCAAGTCCAGGATCCGACGGTATCCCCTTAGCATTTCTACTACATCTACCAGACAATGGGAAAAATTTATTACTAGACCTTTATAATTTTATCTGGAGTAACCAGGTTTTCCCATCATCTTGGTCCGAAGCAATAATACTACCAATTTTTAAACCTGAGAAATCCCTGACATCACCTGAATCATATCGACCAATATCTTTAACCAATATTATATGTAAATTGTTAGAGAAAATGGTAAATAAAAGGCTGAGATGGTATTTAGAACAACAAAATCTCCTTATTCCACAACAAATTGGATTTAGGCAAAATAGATCCACTATGGATAACCTAACAGACTTAGAGTCAGGAATACATGAAGCATTTGCAAATAAGCAATATTGTATCGCAGTTTTTTTGATATTAATAAAGCTTATGATACTGTCTGGCGATACAATACCATATCAAAATTGCATAATTGAAATATTAGAGGCAATATGTCAAAATTTGTTTCCAATTTTCTTCAACCTCGCAGTTTAATAGTTCGATCAGACAACGTTAACTCAGATAAAAAAATTCAAGAGAACGGAGTACCACAAGGATCAGTTATAAGCTCAACCCTTTTTCTAATAGCCATAAACGACATACTTCAACAATGCTCACCGATTGTTAAAGGAAGATTATACGCTGATGACTTAGTTTTATTTGCCAAAGGAAAAATCTATTCAAAAACATTTACAACAATCAATCAGTTAGAATCATGGTCTAGGACTATCGGATTACAATTTTCATCGACAAAAACTAAATGTATTTTATTCACACGAAAACATAACACTCTAACTCCACATCTGAAGCTATATAATCAAACCCTCAGTTTCACAAATAATATCAGATTTTTAGGTATGGTTTTCGCCCAAAAGTTCTCCTGGAAAAACATACAGAAGAACTTAAAAAATCATGCCAAGCAGGACTAAATTTTATGAAAACTATTTCCAGCAAAAACTGGGGAGCAGATCAAAATACACTATTACATGTATATAAATCTTTAGTTAGATCCAAACTCGACTATGGTGCGATAGTTTATTCATCACACAAAGTATCAGCATTGAAAACCTTAGAAACTGTTCAAAACACAGCTCTAAGAATAGCTACAGGTGCGTTTCGAACGACACCAGTTGAAAGTTTACAATGCTTAACAGGAGAACCACCCCTAAGTTTACGATGCAAATACCTTTCTCTCTCATTTGCTTCTAAAATAGCTAGTAATAAAGAACATGCTACTTATACCAATACGTTCACAGATCGATTTCAAGACACTTTCTCTACAACAAGACTAGATCCACCATTTTACGAAAGTTACATCTTGAATTTCCTGAAATTCTCCCAACAAATTTCCTAACTTCTCCACCTTGGTTAATACCAATTTCCAAGATTAATACTAACCTTAGTATATATAAAAAACGTGAGACTATAACAGCCCTGATCAAACAATCATTCTTAATAGAAATGGAAACTTATAAAAATCACTATAAGATATACACTGACGCATCCAAATCTTCAGACGGTGTTGGTGCAGCCATCCACACACCCAATACATCCTTAAAATTTAAATTCAATCCATTACTTCGTCATACACTGCAGAGTTGTTTGCAATATTACAAGTACTTATCCACATAAAAGAGTCGAAACAGTCCTCGTCTCTCATAATAACCGATTCACTAAGCTCACTTCCCACTATCAAACGTTTATATACCAATAATCCAATTGCCTCACATATCAAATCAGAAATAGAGATTCTAAATAATAATAAGATCACTGTTGACTTCATGTTTGTTCCATCACATTCAGGTTTACAAGGAAATGAAGAAGCAGATGAACTAGCCCGCTTAACATCCTTCAGCCAGGACTCCATTCTTATTAATGAGGTTTCTTCAGATGACTTCAAGTCAGAAATAAAATATAAAGTGTTAAGTGCGTGGCAAAATAAGTGGAGTGCATCACAAAATAAACTCAAGAAAATCAAACAATTAGTGAAACCGTGGCTCCAACCCACAGCGAATAGACACGACCAAGTGAGAATAACATGTTTGCGACTAGGACACAGTAACTTTACACATAAACACCTCTTTACGCGAACTGTGCCGCCAATGTGTGAAAATTGTCAAGTAACACTCTCCGTGAAGCATATACTAACTCAGTGCAAAGCATATGAAGCAGCAAGAAAGAAGCACATTACCCCAAATAATATAAAGGAAGCCCTAGGAAAAAACATGAACATTAAAAACACAATAAGTTATTCTAAAGACTCAGGACTGTATCAATTATTGTAATTTTTTCTAACTTTACCTGTATTATATTTTTTAGGACGCTAATAACCCTGGTGGTTACAGCGTAAATAAATAAAAAAAAATCATTTTTCAATGATTGTGTGGATTTAAGAAATACATTACTAAACTAATTTTTAAAGTGTGTATAAAGGAGATTACAATTATGACACATGGTACTCCTTATTTTTCAAAAATTATGTTCTTGTAAAGGCATAACTTTGATTATTGGGTAAACCTACATGGTACGATACGTCAGAAGAAATTAAAAAAAAATTAACATGTAATAAATTCACTGTTTAAATAAATATTCCGTACTCGTACTATTGCAATAAAATATTAAAACCAATAAACGATAACTTGTTGAGCAGTGCTGATTGAAACAACATAGCAGTATAAAATGTTATTCATAAAGGTAGTGTAAAATATATCGCTGCTTATCTGGTTCGCTAGTAATAAAGTTACCAACATTTAATTACAAAGCGGTCTTCTTAGGTGGAAAATACTTTAGAATTACGACAAATAACTTAAAACATATAAAGATCGATAAGATCACGACACCAGATAAGATATCTGATATCTTCAGTGCAGAATCAGAAATGAAAAAAAAAAACTGTGTGCAAAGTATGCGACTTAGACGAATAAGACAAAGAGAACTAGATTGGTAGAGTAGCAGACAAAAAGAAAGTTAATTGTACATATTAGAACAGTGTAAATATAAAAACTTACCGAAGGTGAATGCTAAAATGATAACCAAATGTAATAGTGTATACATGACTTTAACAATAAAGAAAAATACAAATGCGAAGTTTTATTTATAAAGGGGAGCTAATTTTTATACAGGGAGAAGTGATTATTATACTACTAATTTATATATTCGTATTAGCTTATTATTTCGAAAGAAGCTTCAAGAATTTGAATGGTCAAAACAAGAAACGAAACCAAAATGAAAGAAATTAGAGATATACAGAAAGAAAAGGAAGCTAAAGAGAGACATCGGCAGGAAGACAGAGTTGCTAGTGAGTCATATCAGAAATAGATTCCTCAAAAATGAGTCAAGAAGATATGAAAAAAATCGAAGAAAGAAATTGAAGTAAAAAGAGGTCTAGTAGAGAAAAGATATGATGAGGTAAGGAGAACTCTTAAAAATATGCACAGAGAAATTGAACAGACCAAGGAATCGAGAGTTAAAGGTAATCCAGAAGCAATTCGTTCTAGTGTCAATTAAGCCTCCTACATTTAACGGCGAGACTTCCTGGCCAGTGCAAAGAAGGCAATTCGGAGCCGCTACATAAAATAATGGATGGGAAAATTAACAGAAGGCAGCAACTCGCCTATAAGCACGAGGTAAAACTGTCGAAATCCTCCAAAATATCCCAGAGGGCGCACAAAAGAACTATGAGAACGCTACCAAATATTGAAAGACGCCATTGTCGCAGCCTTAGAGTATGAAGCTGTGAAGAATGTGTTCCGCCACCAACGCAGTCTATTAAGTAAGAGGTGTTGCCTAAGTAGGAAAAGATTATCTAAATACGCTGCCCCGGATGTTAACTACCCAATTTGAGAAATATCTCGGCCCAATAGCTAATTCTTGGAAACAAAAACGACACGGGCGGCCAACGTGTTACAATTGTGGATTGGTGCTTCAACGTCGACTGACAGTCTTCCTTCAACAGTAATTAAAATTGGTGAGGCCCTGCTTGAGAATGTCGTTTCCCAACAATGGGTTCCACTTCTGCTTCACTCCGACCAGGGGCGACGGCATGGTAGAGAAACCTAACCGGGCCATCAAAAACTGCCTGATCCGGTTTGTGAAAAAAAGAGAGACAGAACAAACTGGTATCGCTGTTCTGTACTGGCGCGGAGAGTCAAATAAAGTTAGTTAAACCACGTTATACTTCACTTAATCTCTGAAACCACATAAAAACGTTACAATATATGATATGGTTCTATCTGTATCTATAAAGTAGCTCATTGTCCATCCTGCCATTTCTAGGAAGGTGGACAAGTCACCAGGAGACATCTCCCTTATGTGGGCAGGTGTGGGCCAGGACTCACCGAACGCGTACTCTTGTATTAACGATAACTCCGGGCATTCACATAGGACACGCTCTACAGTCAAATTTACATCCTTACCCTTCTTCCCATCTTTTTACGGTTTGCGTATGGGAGTGGCATTTGACAATTTCCGCGATTGTTGTAGTTGACCAACCAAAAAGATTCCCAAGTCCTAAGAGTCTTAGGCCTTCCTAGCCAATTGGTCAGCAATGCGGTTGCCTTTATTCCTATCGTGTACTTTAACCCAGCTGAGGATGATGGTATTACCATCCGAAGCTTGAGTTAGTGACTCGTGACACTCCATTACTAACCCTGATGTGACACGTGGTCTATTCAAGGTTAGTAGCGCTTGTCTGCTATATGTGCAGAATATTATAGTTTTCCCTGCTATACCTTTTTGGGTTATCTCTTTTTCGGCTATGAAGACACCAGCCAGTTCTGTCTGAACTACGCTGGCATTTTTGCCCATACCCCACTTTATTCTTAGGTTCAGTGATCTGGAGTATATCCCGCATCCTGCGCCTCCTTTTATTTTGGAGCCATCGGTGTATATGCAATAGGCATTTGCCACGTTTGTCTCCCTATACTGTCTTGTTTCGATTTCATTTCAATCGTCCCATTCCTACATCAAGGTCCCATTGTCCCATTCCTACATCAAGGTTTGCACCAGCTGAACGCAGTCGCATCATTGCCACCAGCGCCACCTCTTTGACATATATATCTGGAGGTGTGATGCCAATGATCAACTCCATTGCAGCAGTTGGTGTTGTTTTCATGGCACCTGTTATATTTATGCAAGCCATCCGCTGAATATGGTTTAGTTTGTTAATCGTTGTTGCCTGTAGCACTTTTGGTACCCAAGCAATAGCTCCGTAAGTTAGTATTGGCCTAATGACAGCAGTGTGGACCCAGGCGATCACCCTGGGCGAAAGGCCCCAGGTGCGTCCGACTGTTTGTCGACACTGCTCATAGGCAATATATGCTCTTTAGGCTCTATCATCTAAGTGTGAGTTCCATGTTAACTTCCTGTCAAGGGTAATACCCAGGTACTTCACCTCGTCAGAAAAATTGTCTGTAGTTTAGAATTCTTGGGGGTATTAAGCCCGTGATTCTTCTTTTCCTGGTAAAGAGGACCATCTCTGTTTTCTTAGAATTTATAGATAGTGGGTGTTCCCTGCACTATGTTTCTATTAATCGGAAAGCAACTTGTAATCTCTCACATAGTGTGTTCTCAAACTTACCTCTTTGCAGGACAGCAATATCATCTGCATAGGCTATTGTGTAGAACCCGTTGCTGCTGAGTTGGCCAACGAGGGTACCTAAAACTATGTTCCAGATGAGTGGTGATAGCACCCCTCCCTGTGGACACCACCTCGTAACCATGCCTCTAACAGAAACGTCTTCTACATTTATGCTTATTAATTTATTAGAGAGTATACTAAATATCCATTCGCGTACGGCCAGGAGAACATTCCTGACGTTGAGCTGTTGGGTGATGGTTGGGAATGTGGTTTTATCAAACGCTCCCTCAATGTCTATGAATAGACTTAGGGTGGATTCTTTATTGTCCAGAGATATTTCAATTCTTCCCACTAATGATGCAGTGCAGAATCGGTAGATCTTCCCGAAATATATGCATGCTGATTTGGGTGAAGTGGGTTACGGACCAGAACTTCATCCCTTATGTACCTATCGCATAGCCTTTCCATCGTTTTCAACAGAAAGGATGTTAGGCTAATTGGTCGGAAAGCCCTTGGTAGGGCGTAGTCCATCCTACCTGGTTTTGGTATGAAGACCACACGTACCTCTCTTAACTTCCGAGGAATATATATCAGAGCCAAAGAGGCTCTGAATATTTCTACAAGGTGCGGCAGAAGGATATCTAGTCCCCATCGGAGTAGGGCTGGATATATGCCGTCAGGCCCTGGTGATTTGAAAGGGGTGAAGCACAATATGGCCCATTTTACCTTTTCCTCATTACTCATTGTTCTGGCGAGATGCCAGTCGTTTATTGAGGGTATGATTGCTTCTTCCATCCACTTTGGTGCTGTTGAGGCATTAGAACTGGGGAAGTGTGTTTTCATCAGGATCTCAGCACTTTCGCAAAGGTTGGAAGTTTTGTTTCCATCTTCCTTCGTTAATATGCCGACATGCTGATGTGGGTCCTTTGAGAGCGCTTTTTTGTAGCCTGGAAGCCTGCGGGAAATCTTGGATTTCCTCCTTATTAGGGAGATCCCATTCATTCACACACACATACTTGTTCCACTTCCTACGCCAGACTACAGCCCTAACTGAACAGTCAGCTTAAGTCTCCGAACCTACGTCAAGGTCGTGCAGCCCCTATCGGAGTATTGTTCTAATAAGAAAGTTTTCATTGAGAAACCATCGCGATTTTGTGAACATTAGAAAAAAATATATTTTTTATTCTGTTATTTGATTTAATTATATCTAAATATCTAATTCTATCCAATTTGCCAGAGTTTGGCGCACTAAATCATATACTAATAGGTCTACAGGCGAGGAAATAAAGCACTAAAAAGTACTAAACCTACCAATTTGCCAGAGCAAGATGAATCGCTTTGCAACTTTTTGCATTCGATTGGGGAAAGTGTCAAGAAAGTTTACAACTTATGTAAAATGAAATTTTACAACTTAAAAAATATTCACTGGAATAAGTTCAATTTTGTTACTCGGGGTTTTTAGAGGTCGCTGAATACGAATATGATAACGACGATGGTCCTTGATCTACCTGGTGCCCAGGATAGACTTCGTCTCCTGGAGTATGGTAATTTCATTATTAATCAGTCGACAGTCAGTACTCGGGGGTTTTCGAGGTCACTGAACACGAATATGGTAACGACGATAGTCCTCGAGCTACCTGGTACCCAGAGTGAACCTTGTTTCCTGGAGTATTATGTTATTTCTATTCGAAATCAGTCGAAAGTCATTACTCGAGGGGTTTTCGAGGTCGCTGAATACGAATAATATGACGGCGATGGTTCTCAAGCTACCTAGAGGAGGATGGGCCTCGTCTTCCGGAGGTTTATGTTATTTTCATTCGAAATCAGTCAAAAGTCATTACTCGGGGGGTTTATGGGGTCGTTGATCGCGAAAATTACAACGGCGCTGGTCTCCAAGGTATCTGGTGCCCAGAGTAACCTTGTCTCTAGGAATTTCATGGTAATAAATATCTTAAATACCAAATCAACAAAAAACTTCAGGAAATGAGGTCTATGCTGTGCTCTAGATACCATGGAGTTCATCGTCGTCGTATTATTCTTGTTCAGTAACACCAAAATCTCCCGAGTAATGACTTGACTCATTTCGAAGAAAAATACCATAAAACTCTAGGAAACAAGTTGCACCTGGGTCACTATGCAGCTCGAATGCCATCTTCGTTATGATATTTGTATTCAACGACATCGAAAACACACGAGTTATGACTATCGACTGATTTAAAATGAAATTAACATACTCCAGGAGAGGTCTGAGGTCCACTCTGGGCACCAGAGCGTTTTATGCGCTTTGGAAATACATTTTTCTTATGCACAAGATGCAGTTTTGATGTTAACACCATGAATTTTGTTCACAAAGTTTCTTAATACTTTCCCAAATCGAATGCAAAAAGTTTCATGTCGATTCATCTTGCCGCGAAAAGTTGGTAGAGTTAGTGCTTTCTTTCCTCGTCTACTAGTTATGGTATCAAATATATGGAAACAACTAGTTACGACCTTTAAATACTAATTTGTTCTTTCGAAATAGTTTTGGAGATAGCGACTCTTCTTGTCTAATGCCACTTTTTATTCCAATAAGTTTTTTGGAAATAGTGGTGTCCGCATACATGTTTTAAATGGCTTAAATCTTTTGAGACTCTATTTGGCTTCTCTTTAGTAAATTTAATATTGCATATATTAATAGCTGTATAAAAACGTTATTTTGTTCATGTGATTTCTCTATTACTTATGTCAAAATTATCTCTTATCAGCCGTTAAATATTTAAGATTGGGCAAACTATGTAAATACAAACATATTTTTATTCTCTTTTGTTAATAGATTAAATCTTAAATCTCTTATCGTATAAAAACCATGAATAAAAAAAAGGACTTTCTAGGAGAATTTTATCATCTCGGACACCCTTTATATTCTACTTGGGTCAATTAGTTCTGAAAGACATAATACCTTACATATTTGTAAATTATACAAGTATGAATAGTACTGTATATACTTAAAAATAAATAAAAATTATCTTGACGTGAAAATTGAAATTTTTTATTAGCAAGACATGAAATTGTTACAATGTCGTCACAAATTTTATGTTTACCTTTGAATATTCATAATGATTTTGATACTTAACATCTAACTGAATTTTTTACTCGTGTATTGTCAAAGATAACAAAAATATATATCTTCCCAAAATATTTTATTTTTTGCCCTTGATACGAATTATCCGGTTATTTTAATTTTCTCATTTTTATTCTTTATATTTTTTTTTTTTTATTTCTGTTTCTATAAATGCCACTGTTTGATTTATTTTTGTTTATTATCATCGACATGATTATAATCAGTCCCTAGGTACCTAATGGAAAGCCTCTCTAGCAAATGCAAATGAATGTACCTAAGCGTAATACCTATAGACGGTCTCAAATATTAGACGTAAAATTAAGGGTTCTTAACACTACAATGCATCATGTAGCATATCTGCTACATATAAAATATTGAAGAGTTCCATTTTCATTAAATGTTTTATGATACACCTAAATGCATAGTATAGCATATTATATGCACACTTTAAATCGGGTTTCGCTTTGCTGGCAATAGATGGCGCAGCATGTACAGAATTTTAATTCTTAAGGCTGTTTTAGCAGTTCAAGCACACTGCGATTTGAAATGGGCGTATCACTTACTTTTCTACACTGCTTACGCCAGACCATCCTTACTCAGTGCCGCCGGCCGACGGGTAGTTTAATGACAACAAATACATTATTCTCCATTCAAATTAGTTTTAACACGAACTAACTGACCGTACGTTTATGAGATTTGACGTCACGAAGGCGATAACGATGAAACTAAGCGCCAATGATGAGTAACACGTTTCACTATTAGATTTTAGTATTTTTTAGCCATTTTCTTCAAAGTTGGAACACGCTTTTCTCGATTAGTACTGGACACAGAAAGGTGAAACAAAAATCAACGATTACAGGAAAAAAAACTCTTTCAAGTGATGGGCGTAAAAAGTTTGGTTATAATAGAACGTTAAACAGTATAATCCAATTTTTCAACAGAAGTTTCAAAAAAATAAAAAAAGTAAAACCATCATTTTAAAGGCAACATAATTTTGAATAACTTGTAAAAATTTCGAGACATTTTGTCGGTAAATAACAGAGAAAACACTGTCCCTAGGTTTTGGTGCACCGATAAAACAGCCTTAATGTCAGCTGTGTTGTTTTGGTGGTTGGTGCACCGAACCGTTGGTGTGTATGTCTGACGTAGTAAATTTGTGTTTATTTGAACATTTGGAGCAGTTTTGGCAGAAAAACTCGATAAATTTGGTAAATTAGGTAAGTATTCAAACTATTTGTTATATCAGTGCGTATCCAGAGTTCATAAAAATAAATTACCGGGTATTCTAATAAAATGTAGCAAATATGCTACAACATGCATGTTATGCTTTTTTTTAATCTCAGGGCGCTGCACAAAAAAAGGGATTTTCGAAAACCTTTGACAAACCAGGAGTTGAAAAAGTTGGCAGAATCTTTTCTTGAAAGTGACGATGATCTGGAAGAATTGGACGAAAATAATTTAAGTGAAAACGTTGATAATTGCTCAGAATGGGCTGCTCAATAGTTTCAAGATCCTGTGGATTACGCCAATTTGGACATTGAAAATACTCAATTATTTTCAAAAATACAATTATTTTTGAGCATGAACTAGATGATGTAGAACTAACCAATTCGAATGTTGAAAATAATAATGAGGCAGATCTTGTCGACGAAATAATAACTGAGAATGAAGACGCGAACGGCACAGAAGAAAATATAATATTTAGGTAAACTGGATAAAGACGCATTCAAATCTATTTGCTGGAAGCAAGCAACTTTTAAACAAATATATATATATATATATATATATATATATATATATATATATATATATATATATATATATATTTATAAATATATATATATATATATATATATATATATATATATATATATATATATATATATATATAAATATGTCAAATATCAGAAGATACTGGTCCGAGGAATATGTATTTGAAAGAATAAAAAACACGATGAGTATCAATCGATTTGAAAAAATTCGTGAAATGCTACACTTCAATGATAACACGAAAATGCTTCCTAAAGATAATGCGGATCATAATCGTCTGCATAAATTGCGGCCAGTTATTGACTTCTTGAACAAAACATTCCAAACTGTTCCATTTGAAAAGTGCCTATCTGTGGATGAGCAAATATGTGCAACAAAGGTCCGACACTGCATGAAACAGTACATGCCACTAAAGCCTCACAAATGGGGCTATAAATTATTTGTTTTATCTGGTGTTACGTGATATGCGTACCAATTTGAAATATACTTGGGCCAAGAATATTCTGAGAAGTACAGTTTTCCAAATGAGCCTGACCTTGGCTCATCGCAAACGTTATTATACGCTTGTGCCGGTCAATTCTCAAAAACTGCAATTACATTGTCTATTTTGATAATTGTTATACAGGAATTCCTCTGATGTCATATTTATTCTCAAATGGCATTCTTTCGTTAGGAACAGTGAGAAGGAATCGTTTGCCCAACTACAAATTTTCTAGTGATACTGTTTTAAAAAAAAACTGCGAGGTTTTTTTCGAAGAATATGTAACTTCTTTTCAAAATGCTCCGTTTGTCTCAGTTTTATGGCTGGATAATTAAGCAGTCACATTACTTTCTACATACACGGGTTCTTCCCCAGTTCAAGAAGTGAAAAGGTTTGATAAAAAAGAGTGAAAGTACCATGTACAAACTTAGTGTTAGAATATAACAAACATATGGGCGGAGTGGATCTTTTAAATAGTATTTTAGGGCGTTACAAAATCTCAATGAGAACCAGAAAATAGTACTGCAGAATTTTTTATCATTTAGTTGACATTACCATCATCAACGCATGGCTACTCTATAAAAGGGTAGAGAGGCAAATAGGAAACACAGCCACAATGTCAATGGAAAAATTTCGTGCTGAAATCGCCAATTGTCTGTGCAACGTTGGGCAGAGTGGTTCAAAAAAGAGGAGAAGGTCATCTTCTTGACTTGACCGAAATTTAGAACAGAAAAAGAAAAAATCATCTTCAACCGCAATTCCTCCAAAAGATGTAAGAACTGACAACTTTGGTCACATTCCGAACTGGAGTAATACAAGGCAACGATGTAAAATACCCGGCTGCAAAGGATTTTCTTTTATTTTTTGTGAAAAATGCAAAGTTCACCTATGTTTGAATAAAAATAAAAATTGTTTTGGTAACTTCCATCAATAAACTGTTAATGAAAATGGAACTCATTAATATTTTATGCGTAACAGATATGCTACATGATACATTGTAAGGTTAAGATTATTTTTCCTTTTTGTTGTATCCTAAGTGCATGTTGTAGCATATGTGATACATTAAAAAAATATATAATAAAAAAGCAACAGATTTTTTTAAATATTTTTTACCCATTCACAGCACTAATACCTAACCAAAAATATTTTTTTTGAAATAAATTCAAAAAATCATGCATTGTAGGGTTAAACCAAACTTAGATAAGAAATACCCCTAATGGCAGGTGATTCGTGGGATTGGAAAACGAAGATAATTTAAAATTATATATATTTATAATAATTTATTTAATTTTGTGCTATATTTATACCTAGTGAACTAAATTACTAAAAAGCAAACTTAGAGCGCTGATACACTATGTGACTTGAAGACACTATTGCTTAGTCCTGGTGGTGTCATCGAATGTCATAGTCTGTGGACTAGTGCGCATTGCGATGCGCATCGTCCCGCCTCGAATTTTCCCATTGGCTCTTGACCTGGAAATCCCTATTTATCGCTCGAACAGCGCATATAAATATTGGCGATTTTCAGGTCAGCCAGGTCAGTCCCTCACGGGCTCTCCGAGAGCTTAGTGCTCTCGTGGCTCTGCTTCCTGCATTTATTTTCCATACTCTGTGGCTGAGAATTGTTTCAACTTAACTTGGTGTTTTTATTTCGACGAAGAAATTGTCATGTAAGAAATATCTTGCCTTTTTCAAGGCAAGACACCGAAGATAAATATTTTCCAAGTCCATAACCCGAAAATGGACTTAAGTAGAGGAGCTCTCGACAGTATATTCGAAGCCCTCTACAGAGCACCCGGGGATATCAGAAGGTGGTTAGACCCTTAATTGTTCCCCCGAGGTGACAGTGGATTATGGACGGGGTCGTTCATAGAGGTGAGAAACACAAGAAAGATGGACACAAAACAGCAAAAATAACAAGAAAGAGAATAACTCTTCAAAAAAAGCACCACTATTTTTAAATATTTGAATCGCAAAACAAACAGAAATGGAATACTAAAAAACAAAGAGAGTCCAAATATAAAATAAAAAATGATAAATTTTACTATATCAGAAATATATTTAATATATCAAATATCATAAAGTATATACAAATAAAAAAATCTTAAACTATATACACATAAAAAACATGAAAACGGTCTTAACTAACTTAAGTTCTCTTTGCGACGGATTAACTGTGTTGAAATGTGCAATCAAATGAACATTTAGTAGTTTAAATATGCAAAAAGAATACAAAATGGGAGAAAATATAAAAATAAAATATGTGGAAAAACAAAAGGTACAAAAATAATGATCTTACCCTAAAAGGGGCATGAAATAATCAAAATTCTGCTTAACGTAACAGATTCTGTAGACGGGCACTTTGCCGGAATTGTGACAATACCCTTAAAGGGTTTATGTAAAATATGTTTAAAAAAAAATTAACGAGATAGCGGATAGTTGAATAAACACAGCAGAACATAACAAAATCACATTTTTTAGAAAAATTTTTGTCAGTTATTGATCTGTAATACAAGTTTTTAAAAGAATATCGTAATCTACCCAAACTATGTTGAAAATGTTGTAAAATCAGTCATTTTTTAACAAAAAAAATGCCTTAATAAGGCAAGAAATATTCATGCCTATAAAATTGCTAAATATTCAAAAGCGAATAAAACTCAAATTAAAACTATCGACAAAAATAAAAATGAATTTTAAAAGTAAAGAGTGCAGCTTTTATAAATATGCAATTTTTGTCGCAAATAAAGTCAGTTTCTATAAAGGTATTAAACAAATAAACGTTGCGCGATTTTTGACATTTTTGACGATTCCCGCGAAATTAATAAAATTTATCACATCCATTGACCCGTCATTATGGAATTTCTGTTGACAATGTCTAATCTTTTTTTTTTGGCTTTTGTTATACGAAATCTCAACTGATTATGCAGGGAAAGATCCAAAGAAAGAGAAGCATAGGGAGGCGTAAAATGTCATGGCTGCGCAACCTGAGAGGGTGGTACGAATGTACATCAAATGAGCTTTTCAGAGCAGCCGTGTCAAAAGTCCGAATGGCTATGATGATTGCCGACCTCCGTCGCGGAGATGGCACTTGAAGAAGAATAAGATACGAAATCTGCATTCTTCACCTTTATAACGCATTTCGATTTTTGTCGAAAGGACACTCTGATCAAAAGATATCGAATTTTCATCATCGAGGTGATACAAATTTTATTTAAAAAACTGATTTCGCACGCTGAACTGACATTGAAAATCGCCGGTCGCTTCAAGTGTTGAGAACGGTTCATTCTACATAAGAAAGTTCGAAACTGCATGCATTTTATATATTCCCAATTGTTAACAAACGCACGTGAACGCCAAACAGGGTCATACTGAGGTATATCATATGATTTTTAAAAATATTCACTTTTGAAACTATTAGTGTGAGAATTTCTTGAAATTTAATCATTGTGAGCAAAATTTAATGTTCCATTGAAGAAAAATGTGCTAAAATAAAATACTCATTAACTGAGAGATACATAACAAAGTTATGTATCTCTCCAGAATGTATGGATGTATGTCCAGAACACAAGATGGACGATGGACAAGACGAATTATGGAATGGAGGCCCAGAAATTATAAAAGAAGCCGAGGACGACCACCGACTAGATGGACCGACGACATAAAAAGAGTAGTGGGAAACTGGCTACAAGCGGCCCAGTGTAGAGAACACTGGAAAGAACTGGGGGAAGCCTATGTCCAGCAGTGGACGGGATTGGCTGATTGATGATGACATAACAAAGTGAACATTCTGAATAAAGCAGCATTGTCATAAGTTTATCAAAGCATAAAAAAATACCATTTAAATTAGGAGCTACATGCGCCGCTGTCTTCGTCTGGATTTATTATTATGGGTTCGATATGGTTCTTTATTATATTGTGCAACTTCCACATTTTGGACTCGACTTTTTGTTAAACGTGTTGCACACATTTCTGCCACGTAGTTTAACTAATATTGTTTATTGCATCATAAAAATATTTTTCATATCTGCAAATTTAAAAGTAGTGTTTTTGGCTGCTACATAATTTTTTACTTCTGCCCAGATGAGCTCAATCGGATTGAGCTCACAATGGTATGTGGGAAGCCTTGCCACTACTTGGTTTTGGCTTTTTGTCATCTCATTAATGATATATTTATTATATGTTGATAAACGATAGCCAGCAGTTGCACTTTTAACATGGAGTCCTCAAACCCTATATTTTTTTTATTTCAGCTACGCTTGGATGTCAGCTTTTCTAGAAGCAGTAGTTGTAATTTTTTCCAATTTAATGGAATGATAAGACGCGTTGTCCAATACGATGAAGGAGTTGTCTTCTAATCGGGGCAGTATATTTTTCAACCAATTTCTGGAAAGATTTCCCGTCCATCTCTTCATAGACCCCACTTTTTTTGATTCAAACACCCACAGCCCTTCTGGAACAAACCCATCTTCACTGCCAATGTGACAGATTATTAGTCTTTTTCCTTTTCCTGAAAATTTTATTATTTTAAAATTTACTTGAAGTGAAAAAGCGTATAAACATTTATCTGCAGGATTTTTTAACACCGTAGAAAGTCCATCTAAAAATGCTTATTTGTAAGACGTTACAGAATTGTCGACCCATACTTAAGATTTGGTGTGACCAGCGTTTAGCCAAGTCTCGTCTTAGTAGTAAATTTTGCGGTTTTCATTTCTGTAGGACTTAATTTTTATCAGAAATTCTCGTCTCCACAAGACAATTTCGTCCCTGTCCATCAAAATGCTGTTTCACTGAAGACGTTGATACTTAATATTTATTTCTTTCAATCATTTAAAAAAGTAGTTCTTTTGAAGTTAGGCAAAACCGGATCTTCATTAACAACCTTCAGAACTTTGTCTATTGTGGGTATTTCATTTCGAAAAAAGAATTGATGGATTATTCTTCTTAACGAGTTAACAATACTGAACTATTTTTAAAAGTCTAATTTATTAACTTTATTTATTTAAAAAAATGTTCTAACACTTAGTTTATTAGAGTCTTTATTACATTTATATATATATATATATATATATATATATATATATATATATATATAATTATACTATATATACATATATATACTATATATATATATATATATATATATATATATATATATATATATATATATAGTATTTTTCATATAAAAATGCGTGCACGTCACAATTTATATAAAGTGACGTCACTTTTATTTAAAATTTCCAGAACATCAACCTTAGAGTTCAAATTTTACTAACACAGCCAATAATTTGAAACCAATACGGAACTGCTCGATCTTTCATAGGCGTCAACATGGTATAATAATCAGAAAAATGTAATCATCATTATATTGGGAATTTTAGAATTATATTGATTAAATAACCAAAAACATTTGTTATTATTAATAATATAAATTTTATAAAATAAAATGTACTAAAATGTAAACTGCTTTAATTTATATTATTTATTTACAATATTTATTTTCAGACTAGTTACACTAATTTATTTCCCGTTACAATTCGACGACTTGATATCATTATTCAGATTAACTTCAAATAAAAAATGTCCTCTATATATATATATATATATATATATATATATATATATATACATATATATATATATATATATATATATATATATATATATATATATATATATATATAAAACAGCCGTTATTCTGGAGTCCCCGCGACTGGACGGTGACCTGTGCTAACCCTTCTCGAATAATATGGAATGCTAGACCGGTTTTTTAGCGGACAGGAGAACCTACTAGAAAATACTTGTTAGAATAATAAAATGTTTATAGGTTAAATATGAGTCATATTTATCGTAACAATACTTTTACGATTATCAACTGATTTTGGTGTCGACAATGTTCCCGTAAAAGTAACAATATTTGTTAAATAAAGTGAAAATGCGCACTCTAAAATAAATAATGGAGAAACAATATCAGTACCTGTTTTATCTGCTACTCTAATAGAAATCGCACTTTTCGACATTGTAGAGTTCTCCTGCATTGCAGTTTTAAATATATTTATAATCATTTCCTTCGTTTTAACGTCAAAATGTACCTTTACTGATCGTTTTTTAGATGGAGTGAGGGTTAAATCAATATCTAGTAGTTCATCGGCTGTATCAGTGCTTGACATTTTTGTTATTCTATTTATCTTCAATAACTTAATGTACTTAGTTGATTGAGAGAATATTAAAATAGCCTAGGGAAAAATAACTAATATGTATTGTAATAAAACCAGCATCATCGAAAATATCGGTAAAGTTAAGAAACTGCATTCTGTATACCTTTTCAAGTCCAGAAATATTCCATTCACTTACGATAAAACCTCCCCAAAGAACAGTTTGGATTGACATGACATTTAGCATACACATAGCTAACATGTTAAATAAAAAAGTTATATTGTGCTGATGTGTGTTTTTGCCCTAGGGGTTAGTTTCACCCATTCTCAGTATGTTCAAACATACTTTCAAAATAAGTCAGGAATTGGATAAACTGACTAATTCTAAGCAACCTTTGTTCTATAGAGTTTTTTCACTGAGTCAATACTTTTCGAGTTATTTGCGAGTGAATATGTTCATTTTTCAACAACAAAAAAAACCAAGGTTTTTAGACGGTTTTTGCAAATAACTCAAAAAGTAAGTATTTTATCGAAAAAATATTCTTAGCAAACATATAGCTTATAAAATAGCAAAAAAATGGTGTACGTATAAAGCCAGAAGCACATTTGTAGCTAATGAAAAGTAGGTTCTTATTCGTTAAATTCTAAATCGAATATTTCATCGTGAAAGAACAAAAAAAAAACAAGCACTTTAGTGGTTTTTTTTTATTGAAAAATGATCATATTCACTCGTAAATAACTCGATAAGTATTGACTTTGTGCAAAAACTGTATAAAATAAAAGTTGCTTAGAATTAGTCAGTTTATTCAATTCTGGACTTAATTTGAACGCACGTTTTTCACACCCGAGAAAGGGTGAAACTCACCCCCATGGCAAAAGCACACATCGGTCCAATATCACTTTTTTCTTTGCCGTTAGCTATGTATACGTAAAATTTTATGTCAATCCAAGCGGTTCTTTAATATTTACAACAAAAACCGTGAATAAATGGACTAAAAAGCAAATAAAACTTTTCGAAACATCAATAAATTAAAATATTGGTTTCTCTTACCATTATTAAAGTGATTACCGCAAACTATTATTACTTTTGATTAACAAATACTTTGTTTTTTTTTTATACTTTAAGTTCACTACACACTATAAAACTTAATACTAAACACTTAAACTAGACTCTACAAAATAACACGACCAGTAAATAACTTAACAATAACTATAACATATAACACACAATATATTAACTTAAAAACCAACACGCTACAATTTGAATTTAAACAGACTGACAGTCTGAAGTTTGGATCTGTAAAATGAAAATTCGTCTGGCTTAAGGCAATAAATTATATTTAATAGTCTCTTAACGAATGAGAGGGCGAATATCAACTCGTGCGTTTGTTTACAGATGGGAATTTGCTAAACGAATGTACTTTAATAAACATTTTTGTTCAAAATTTACAGCTACATTTCTTGTTTGAAATATTTTTTCTACGGCGTGGCGTACAGATTCTTGGTAAATCGATGTTTTCTGTTTTTCCTCCCCTAAGACGGGGTTTTAGGGGATGATCCAGGGTAGAAGGGCAAACTGTTTTGTATCTTTTTTGGAGTCTAAAAATTGACATTCTCAGCAAAATTCAGCTTGTTCGAATGATTTTTAGAGGTTCAGTGGCATTTTTGTTTCTGACGACTGGACTAATTTGCCGGTTGAATATCCGTCTAAACCACTAGTCTAATAAGTGTAAAAGTCAAAAATGTTTTGACATGTATCTATTCCAATTTTAAAGTGCAAGGCCATTTTTTATTTTAAATATATTTTTATTCATTAATTGTTACAGTATCCTAAATATATAATTATCAAAATAGCAATGTCTGATGAGGACCAAGATCAAACGTTGGATGATCTGGCAGACGTGGAATCGGACGACCAACCTCAACAAGAGACTGAACAGACAGAAACATCAGGTTCAGTCATGGTGGTGAACAACAGATGTACTGGACCAGAAGACTGTATCGCTCGATCTATTGGTCCCAGAGGAGAACGTATATTGTGTAGGAGAAAAGTTACATGTCAAGGGATTATCTGCTTTTTTACTTGCCATAAATATTATTGGAAAATATTTAAAAGTGTGATAATGTTCCTGATTGCTCTTAAAATGGCTAGAGAATGTATGATGCTTAAAATACCGATGAAAGAATACAAACCATTTAGTTGGTGTATACTGTAATTATCTAATAAATTTATATCTGACCTATTTCAGTTTTATTTCAAAAATAGTACCTACCAACAAACTTAAATTTGATTAGAATTACTTTTTAAACCATGGAGTTACTAAGAGGGTATGTTCCACCTTATTTTTTTTTTAATATATTCATAATTTTAAAAAGTTAGTAATATTTTTTCTAATAGATATATTAAATTTATAATAAATCTATTAAAAATATTATAATTATATATGTATATATTTATATATATATATATATATATATATATATATATATATATATATATATATATATATATAATAAATTTATTATAAATATTAAATTTATAATAAATCTAAAAGTCTTAAGCTTGTGGAATTTACCTGCAAATTTTACTTGTAAAAAAATATGTGGTAATACTACTTACTTGGACACGTATAAAAGCCACTTACAACTAGATACAAAATCCTTTGGTTAACATGTTTAATGTTATTTAAATAAAAATAATAAAAGATCAGAGATAACAGGATATGTGCAGAAATTCTTACAAATATCCCAACCCAATAAGCAGGTTCCAGACCTAATCGAAATCAGTTTCGAAGCTGCACAGATCAGGTCTAAGTCTAACTACACATATAGAATCAAGTTTTCAAAAACAACAAAACATGAGTGTAGATTTTGTGAATTTTACAGCTGCCAACTTAGCACTACCCTGCCAACGCTACGCAAAATATCTAGAGGTTACCTTAAAAAGGACTCTGTAGTTTAAAACATCTACAAATAACTGCACAAAAAATAAGTATTAGTAATAAACTTATGACTAATCTTTATGGTACTAGCCAGGGAGCATCTACGAACACACTACGAATATCTATGCTAAGTTTGGTCTACTCTTCGTGCAGAGTGCTGTTTACTGGTGTGGCTAAATAGTGTTCATGTGAAAATAGTGGATATGCAGTTAAATATCGTAATTAGAATGATTAGAGCTGCATCAAGACTATTCTACTATATTGGCTTTACATCTTTAGCCACATACCTCTACCTACTCTACGAAGAGAAGAGGCCTTATTGAAAACATATTAAAAATTAAATAGTAACTTAAAACTTCCAATGAATACAGCCCGATTTTATCAGAAATTCGAAATCTTTTTTGGACATCTACGTCACGGAACAAGACACCCTGGTATCTTTCGGCCGAGTAGGATACTAGGCCAGAAGACCCCAGGGTAGTGCTGGATTAATTGTAATGCCCATAGTAATGCCCATTCGCCTTCCCTTCTTCTCTTCCCTTATTTGCTCATCTGTGGCAGTTAAAAATGTGGGCGGGAGCGTCCGGTACCTCACAAACAGTACAGTCTGCCGAGGCAGATTTGCCTATTCTATTTGTGAAGGTGCCAAAATTACCATGTCCGGTCAGAAATTGCGTCAGGAAGTAGTCAGTTTCCTGAACTTACATTCCCAGCACGGCCTCAGATCGGGAATAAGCTCCTTTGTCCACCTTGTCTTTCCGCTATTATTCGCCCATTCGTTCGCGCTATCGTTCTTTCTCTCTCATTCTCATCTATATTTACATCCATCCTCCTCAGATATACCCTCGCTCGCTCTTTGCACAACAAAACGATCGGTATCACCGCTCCAATGACATATAGAGCCTCATTTGAAACTGTTCCATATGCGCTAGATATCCTGAGCAGCATTTGCTTTTGCGAAGTTTCCCTTAGCTTAACGTATTTCGCAGTGTTTAGTACGCTATACCACACGGGGGCAGCGTAGGTTACCACCTCCATTTAGCACCTTTCTTTTGGTGCTACCTAGGCCTCCAATGTTTGGCATCAGCCGTATCAACGCCTCCAAATTTCGGTTCGCCTTCTCTACCGTCTTTTGGATGTGTACTTCGAACCTTAGTCCTTCCAACAACCAGACTCCCAGACATTTAATCGATTTAACCGGTGCAACCTCCACACCTTCCACTATAAACTAACATCTTAGTTTTCTGAGGCGCTAGCTGTAGATCGTTCTCTCTGATCCACCTACTAATGCGACGCAGAACTGTGTTAGCCGCATTAGCCATGTCCGTTTTCTGACTCGCTTCGCAACCAGTGCGAGATTATCTGCATAAGCTACAAGAGTGCATCCCCTTGGCATCTGTAGCCTCAACACCCCGTCGTACAGGACATTCCACAGGATGGGACCTAGTACTGAACCCTGTGGAACACCCTGCGACAAACAGGCTGGTATCTTTTTCTCTTATGGACCTGTCATTAAAGTATCTGTCAATTACGTTGACCAGGTACTTACTAACGCCCAATATTCTCAGCCTGGACATAATTTTTTCCCATGATGCTGTATTAAAGGCATTCTTGACGTCAAGCAGGATGAGAGCCACCCAGCTCTTTGTATCCTGCGTAACTAAAGAGGTTACTTCTGTGACCGCATTTATGATGGACATTTTGGCCCTAAAACCATATTGGCGGTCGCTCAGCGCATGCTTTTCTTCTAGCCCTCGTTCAAGGCGGCCTTTTACAAGCTTTCGTACAATTTAGCTATCGAACTAAGAAGGCAAATTGGAGAAAATCGCACCTCTTCCTCTTCACCTCTACCTTTCGGGATAAAGACAACCTTAGCTTATTTCAACATTGTTGAAAACTGCTGTTGTTCAAGCAGTTTGTTTAGCAATCTCAGAAAAACCAGCGGGTATCTTAGTGCGGTGAGTCTTACTCTCTCCGGCATGACTCATGCCGGGTGCCTCCATCTATGCCAGGTGCCTTTCGGATCTTCATCCGTTTAACAGCCTCGCCGTGTTCCAACTCAGTAAAAGGTTCCGCATCTACGAAACTAGTAACCCTTTTCCGCCTATCCTCCACCTGAGGATAGAGTTCCCGTATTAAACGAGGTTTCTCCTCCTCAGGTAGGGGGTAGGGTATCTTTTCCCCCTTCAATTCGGTACAGACAATTTCGGATCTTCATCCGTCCAACAGCTGAATCTTGCTTAGACTGTCAATTTTTGACCCCAAAAAGATGCAAAAATGTTTGCCATATTCCTACCCTCGGGATCCCTCCTAAAACTGCGTTCGAAGATGTTTTTTTCTGTCCCCCTCTCTTAAGAGAAAAGGTTATTGGAGAAACCCCGGGAGTAGGAGTAGCAAATTTTTTTGCATCTTTTTTAAGGTCCCAAAATTGACATTCTCAGCAAAATTAAACTTGTTCGTGTGATTTTTAGAGGTTTTGTGACATTTTCGGTTCTGACGACATGAGTATATTATAAACTACATTCATGAATAAATCTCGAATATATAATTTGTTGAATGGTCATTATAAGTTTTATTTTATTGATTTATAAATAAGACAGTGGTACTTAGCGTTATCAAAATGTGCAGTATTTCAGTATTCAGTAAAGTATGAATCTATATACATTTGTTTATTGCAATTTTCATAAAAAGCTTTACATTTTGACATATTTAGAAGACATTATTCCTCAGTAAGTAATATTTAACGAATATTATTTTCGATAATAAATATAAAAATGAAGTAAATAAAATGATTGTGAAATGATATGGACAAAATACATTGAAGCAATTTATACATGGAAAGTGGAAAGCTTATTCGACTCAACTACAAATTTTGGGATTTTTGTGGAACTAGGATACTTTTAAAATTTTTATTTTTATACTGGTAAAACAACCGCTAAAAAGATCGCGAATATTAGAACTTAATATTAGATTGCATTTCTAAACCTGCAAGCCACTGGGGATTTTTTAATAATTTATTTTTACACAAATATTTATTATTTCATTTACAAAAATTTAAATACAGTGAAACAAAAACCTTGCGGAAAAAGTGATTAGCGAAGTGCCTTATACAAGATACAAAAATTCTTGGTAAAGAATCTCGTGTATCATATAATTTTCGATTTGTTGCTAAAGGAGAAATACTTTTTGTAGAATGTAACGGTAATCAGTATGTTACTATAGCTTCTAATTTTGATAATATAGAATCTCCTATACAGACTAATAGATATAATCACAAGCTCAAAGAAAAACGTTTATTTCTAAACCGCAAGTATATAATATTCATAGGAAGCATAGAAGCATAGAACACTACGGTTTGTTGATCCATGCTTCCACTAAGAAGTGACATTTTGCCAATATTCACACGACTGATTGTAATCTATCCACCCCATGGCTCTATAGCCCAATTCGAGCCCTGGCCTCCCTCATCAAACTCCTCCATTTATTACGGTCTGTAGCCATTCTTCTCCACGATTGATTTTTCGGTCTTCCAGTAGGTCTATCCCCATGCATTATTGCATTCAATAGTTTTTTGGAAGCCTCTTTTCTTCCTTTTCTTCATCCTAAATACATGGCCTGCCCATTGAATATGCTGTAGGCGGACATACCGAGATAAAGGTGGTTCTTTTAATTATATTTGATTTGCCACCTGTTGTTTTCATTTGAAGGGCTTAGTATTTGTCTTAGTACATTTCTTTCAAAGATGTCCATGTGGTTTAAAAATTTGAGTCAATATCCAAGTTTCACATCCATACCTTACTATCTGTCAAACTATAGTGTTGTAGATTCGTATCTTAGACTTTAGATGTATGATTTCAATATCTAGTTCATATCACAGTATGCTGTATTGGCTAGGGTAATTCTTCTGCTCTGATAAAGCTCTACATCGTCAATGTTGTCTGTTGTGATGTTGACTCCTAAATAGATAAAGGTATCTGTCTACTTTTTCCAAGTTTTTAACTGTTAGGTAGGGTAGTGTTGCTCTCTTCGACCGACTGGCTTTTCTAAAAACGAGTCAATAAGTCAAATATTACTGTATTACATTTTCGTCGATCTGTAGCAGATCTCTGTTAGTACAAGAAGTACGGACATAAAATTCGATGGAAAAGAACACTTTATGGAGAAACATAAAGAGCAGAGACGATGTCTAGGAGGAAATTGTAAAGCCAAATCACTTACATATTATGAAAAATGTACCTACTGTAACCTTTTGCAAAAAATAGTGTTTTATACAATGTCATAAAACATAAACTTATTTTTATTCAACGAAAATAAAAATCTTTTCCCATAACAGTTTTAAATTCAGTCATACGTACTTGCAAATATGATCATACTAACGCCCAATGATCTATTTACATGACGGGTCAAAATTCAAAAACAATTTCACAAATGTTTCCACATTAAGAACAATATTACTGATAGTTATGTATAAGTAAAATTTTGAAATTTGAAAAAAATATATTTGGGCGATAATGGGTTAAGAGCACAACTGCAAAGAGATAATGTTCCAATCAAGCAAGTGGGAATGTTAAAATACATAGGAATGACTAATCGAACCCCTCGAATAAGAAATAAAATACCGTACCGAGCAAGCAAGACAAGCTCGTGTTAAATTTAAACCGCTCCTATGTAACCGATTCTTTCTTTTAATGTCCGTTATAGAATAGCTCCGTAATGCTATGTATGGTCCATATTCTTATACGACATGGAAACATGGACTTTGAAAATATTCTCCATTAATAAGTTGGAGATTTTCGAAATGTGGACCCTACGAAGAATGTTTTGTATACCATAGACGCATAGGGTGAGAAACGAAAAATTTTTAAGAAGGGCAAACACTAAAACAGGATTGCTTAACTTGGTCAAAGTATGAAAAATTGCATACCTGAGCCATATCCTGAGAGGGAAAATATATGCAATCCCCCAACTAATTATCCAAGAACAGGTTAAAGGCAAGAGTGCAGTAGGTCGCAAACAAATGTGCCTACAGAACATAAAGAACTGAACAGGCATTTATAACAGTGGCGAGCTCTATCATGCATTCAAGGATAAACGTTTGGCCTTAAGATAATTCGCCAACGTACTATCATGCACTACAAGAAGAAGAAATTAAAGTAGTCACATATTCTCCCTCATACTAAGAATATAGCATGGTAGTCTACTATTTTTTGGTATACAAAGTTTATTAAGTGAGATAATATGACCATTGCTACGCTTTAACCTACTAATATTAGGTATCCTTAGTTTAACCTAAGATACACATTATTTTCCCGGCTGAGCGGACCTGGGCTATTATACCGCTAGTGGAGTTTTAGGAGATTATAGTAGGGTAACATGCTATTCTTGGTATACAAGGTATACTAAGAAAGATAAGTGCTATGCTTTCATTTCCTCGTATTACTCCTGGTTTAACCCTAGGTATACACTATTATTAAGGCTTAGCGTACCTAGGGTATTTAGACATTTTTAGAATATTTAGATGTTTCGCTACGTGAAAATCAACAACTTTCCCATTTGAACTAGCCGGCCCGCCAAAACTGGTCATTTTCCTATACAAAACCACCAATTATGTGCAATCAAAATTGATTCCACTTATACTATCATAAAACTTCCACAAAATGAACAAAGAACTAGGCGCTAACGGATTAATTCACATACATAATCGTCGACAACTAGAATACCTTCCAAAACGAGATTCGTCGGTGAAGAGTATATATTTCCAGCTTTCCTGGCAATTTAGTCGTTTTTAAACTCAACTAGCCTTTCGCGTTTGTGTTATATGATAAGTGGAATTATTAATAAAAGATGTATTGACATTCAGGTGTCCTCAGAAAGCCTTCGACATAAAAGTGTAATTTTCAATTGAAATCTCAATTCTTGTCCAATTAAAAAACATCCTGTTTATGATTTTCTTGCTTCAAGTAGCATGAATCTAGTTGACAGAGCGTGGATCATTTAACGATTCTGGGATTCCAGGAGGGCGTAATATCTCTCGGTCTTCAAGTTGATTTGATCTTTTCTCAAAGTATGGCCAATCCATTTCCATTTTTTTCTTGGCTGTAGTAGATATGTTAGTTTGCTTTGTTCTTTCCCATAGTTTTGTATTAGTTATTCTGTTCGTCCAGTATATCTTCATGATTTTTTTTAAATATTTGTTTACAAAAGTTTGCAGTTTTTTAGTTGTAGCTTCGTCCTGTTTCCATGTTTCTGATCCGTAAAGTAGATACTTTTGATTATTAAAGATTTTCATTTTGGTTGTTTCCGATATTTCGTTTGTTTGCCAAATTTTATTTAAAGCGTTGAATGAATGTGAGCCTTTATTATTCTTTCCTGTATCCTTTTACACCCCGTTTCATTCCATGCATAATTTCAAATATGTGAACTTGTCTACCTCTTCTACTTCCTTGCCGTTTATCAATATTTTTTTATTTGAGTGGTTATTATTTTTTAAGAGTTTGGTTTTCTCTATATTTATTCGGAGTTCGATCGTGTTGGAGTACTGTGTTAGCTTAGCAATTTTTATTTGCGTATGATTTCGGTGTTCAGTTAGCAGACAGATGTTCAAGATATTCAAGATATTCTAACTGTTTGAATAAGTTCCATCTAATGCCTGTTCGATCGTCGGTTCCTTTTTTCACTACCCAATCTATCATAATAAGAAATAGGGTAGGGGATAGTACACGACCCTGTTTTACCCCGCTTTCATAGGCTATTTCTTCTGTTACTTTATCTGAGTGTTCCATTTTGGCTTTGTATCCTTCGTAGAAGAGTTTATTAAAGTTTATGATTTTTAGTGGTATCCCATAAATATAATCTTAGGATTTTCCACATTTGTATCCTATTTACACGGTCGAATGCATTTTGAAAGTCGATAAAAGTCACATCTATAGGTGCAAATGTTGTCAATGGTGGAGCGTTTGGCATGGAATCCTGCTTCCGATTTTTTTTCAGTTTTTTATCTAGTTCCGGCCTTAATCTTTCCGATATTATTTTGGTCAACGCTTTAATATAAATATCGATTTCTAAGGCTTTTCCATTTTTTAGTGCGTTTTCAATTTCTTCCTTTGTAATTTCTTCAATATTCACTTCTACCTCTGGTGATTCTTCTTCGTCTTTTATGGCTTGTGTTACTTCATGTTAAGCATATATTACCTCGAATTATTCCTACCATCTTTGACTTATTTCTTTCTAATTTTTTATTCTGTTTCTTTGTTTATCCTTTACTTCTCGTATATGTCGTTGTGTTTTTCCTGTTCGGTTTCATTTAATTGTAGATTGTGTTCGTAGATCGTTTGCTTCCGCTGCTTTTTTGATATATTAAGCATCTCATTTCTATAGTTTCTTTTATCTTTTCTGGCTTGTTTTTACTTCTGTGTATTTTGCCCTGTATTTCCTTTTAACTGCCCTCTCTTCTTCCAATGCTTCCTTTTTGTAGGATTTCCTCTTTGATTTTTTTCCTTTCTTTTATCAGCTGTAGAGTATCTTTAGTTATCCATTTTTCATTTTCTCTTTTTTTTTCAATTCGATTGTTTCTTTTGCTGTATTTATCATTACTTCTTTAAAATGCACAAGGAAAATTAATTGCCTGTAGCTACTGCAGTTATTTGAAAAATTATTTGTAAATGTATAATAATATTATTATACCTTTTATAAAACATTTTTAAAATAAATTTTTTCTTTAAAATGCTAAAAAAAGAATCAACAAAAGAATGGAAGTATTGGAAACCATCAAGATACGAAAGCTGCAATACCTGGGGCATGTTATGCGTAATGAGAGATACAACCTACTTCAATTGATTATACAAGGGAAAATCCAGGGCAAGAGAAGTGTAGGAAGAAGAAGAATCTCATGGTTGCGTAACTTGAGGGAATGGTACGGATGCACATCAATTGAACTATTCAGAGCAGCAGCATCTAAGATCAGAATAGCCATGATGATTGCCAACCATGATGGCACGTGAAGAAGAAGAAAATGCTTCCATATTTCTTCGACTCACTCTCCAGTTTATTGTGATACAGTTCGATTAATTGCCAGTTTCTCAGTGAATTTATTTCTTATACTTCTTCTAGAGCATCGACGTCGTATTTTTTCCTTCTTTTGGCTTTTTGGTTTTTATCTCTGGTTAATTTCATTCTTAGTTTTGCTCTGACTAGAATATGGTCTGACTCTACATCAGCACCTCTTGAACTCCTGACATCTTGCAATCAGCTTTTCCATTTATATTCAATTGTTATGTAGTCTGTTTGATTTTTGGACCTCCCTCCTGGTGATTTTCATGTTTCCTTATACAGTGATGAGTGTCTTACCACCCGGCAAAATAGCGGAAAGGATAGAAGACAGATTAAGTTGTGAGATAGTACGAGATAAGGCTAGTTATTAGACGTGTCTATTTGACTTCAGTCATAATTATACGGATGACCTCGAAAATATTTTATTTTAATAATTTCTGATGTTAGAATAAATGATTAAATATATTAAGATATATTATAGTAAAAAACATTAATTAGTAGCGATGTTAAATTATAAATCTTTAAGTTTATTTAATAATAAAAATAGCTCAACTGAAATATTTGACTAAACTAAATAGGTATGTTCAGTCCGAAAGCAATTATTGTTGTATGTGGAGTTGACGTAATAGTTAGAGACGTTGTCTATTGATAAGAAGACTGGGGTTCAATTCACACCAAGGGCAAAATTTTTGTTTTACTCAATCAAAAATAATAGAAAATATGATACATATTAGGTAACAAGTTTTCAAAAAACTCAATATTTACAATTTATTCTTATTCCAATTTTATAAAATAGAAATACAAAATATTTCAAATTCAATTCCAGTTTTACAGTCTTCAGTTGTGAATGGAAAATAATCCATTGAAGACTGTTTAATGTCAAATCCATCACTAAATTCTCAGTGTTAATATCAATTCCTCTGTACAGGTAATGATTTTCAAAACAATTGACGACATTGGAATGGATGCGCGCGAACAGCTACCTGCTTTATAGCTAACCAAATCATCAAGCCTTCAAGTTATCAAATAATAACACATCGAGAAGTGTTTTTTACGGTAAACAGAAACTTTTTATAAAAAAAAACAATTCGTGAAAAGGATTTTAACAATCGAGGAAAAAGTGCAAATTGTTGTCTGGCATGTGAATGGATTATCAGACAACATGATTAGACAACAATTTGTAAATATGTTTCCAAATAGGCCGGCTCCAGCACGATCAACAATTCAGTCTATTATACGTAATTTTTTTACTTATGGATCCGTGTTCGATCCAAGAGGAGTTCGCAGACGAAGGGAGGTAAATCCAGATTTGGAACTAAGGGACACTTTGATTTGTGCAAGTATTGAGCAAAATCCTACCCAATCAACACCTCGTCTCGGAGAACAATGTGGAATTCCAAGATTTAGAGTAGGTGAAATTTTGTAAAGACATCGATACCGTCCCTATAAACTTCATAAATCCAACGAACAATTCCCTGGGGATCAATATAGACGTTTAGAATTTTGTCAAACTGCAATAGAAATGTCACATCAAGATGAACATTTTTTAGAGAACGTTTTGTTCACCGATGAATGTACGTTTTCATTGCATGGCCGTCACAATTCAATCAATGTTAGGTATTGATCTCTAGGAAATCCTCGTCAGATTTATGTCGCTCGTACCCAGCGTCTTCGAAAAGTAAATGTTTGGGGACGGTATGTTGACTGGGCGGAAATACTTGGAACTTCTGCAAAATGAAATTGTCCCAGCCCTTTGTAATTTACCAATACCTTTCGATTCCATATGGTTTCAACACGATGGTTGTCCTGCACATAATTCCCGTATCGTCAGTGAATATCTCAGTGCGACTTTTCCTAATCGATTGATTAGTGGCCAGGAATATTTTTTTATTTTTGTAGAATTTTTACTTATTTAAACATTCTTTAAAAGTTTTTACTTTATTTTCGAAAGTACGACGATACTGTTTTGTCAATAAGATTTTTTGTTTTAACTTTAGTTTTTGTTTAGTTTTGTTTAGTGATTCAAAGCAAAACGATCTTTGCATAATTTCAAATTATTAAAAAAAAAAAAAGAAAACCACATGTGGGTTTTGAACTCTAATCGTCTGCGATGTCTGTATCGCAATGTCGAATTCTTACCACTAATCCACGAAGGATTTATAATTATTCCGTGACAAGAGTGTATGAAACTCTTCAAATCATAGTAGAAATTATTCTTGGTTAATAATTTAAAACTTTAGATTAAATAATTACTATTAATTAAATTATTTTATTCACATTTTTGCTTTATTGTGGTCAATCAGTTTTTACTTTATGCGAAATTAAAAAATGGAAATACTTCACAAATTCTACGTTACTCATAATAATTATAACCGAGGTGATTTAGCTCGAATCTAACGTCTAAAGGTGTGAGACTATCGATAGTGGTAATGTAATGTAATATAAATTATAGGTTTTTTCCATTATTTCTCACCTCTACGAGTTTCATCTCTTTTTATTTCACAAGGTAACTGTGTTTTCTATCTCTTACGTTAAAAAGCCGGGTGGTAAGACACTCATCACTGTATATCCGCTTGTGTTTGAAGAAACATCCACCCATTACAAGTTCATTTTGTTCACAATATTCGACTAATCGATTTCCATTGTTATTTCTTTCCCATATTCCCTCCTTTCCCATCACATGTTCATGTCCTGTATTATCATTGCCTATTTCAGCATTAAACTATCAGAATATTATTTTCATATACATTAACTACTATAATGTTATAGTATCTTGCCCGGTCTCGCTCAAATAATCCTTTTTGATACTGGTTCCCAATCTATTAGAATCTTTCTTCCCTTTTGGGCTAGCTGTATTGCCACTCCCCTTTTGTGTTTATCATTTATGTTCCCAGAGTATATCATTGATTCATGAAAAGACTGATATGTTTTTGTACACAATTATGACAAATCAAAGGTGAAAACGGGAAGTATATTTGAAGTGTGTAAAAGATTTTAATATAGCTGAGCTCTTTCGGGTTACAAAGCCATATTTGGAGCCATGGTCAAATATTTAAGTATCCTAGTAGAAGAGATCATAAATGATAAGCAGAAAAATGCTGGTTTTATATTATTTTTTTCTTTTATCAATCAAAAAACACAAAGGACTGTACACTCGACTCCACAAAAAACACATTAAATAATTTGGTTATTGTACGAGTGTCAGAACCCGACTATTTTTATTGGAGTTGAAGCGGCAGATTTAATGTGTTTTTTGTGGAGTCCAGGGTACAGTCCCTTGTGTTTTTTCATTGATAAAAGAAAGAAAAAATAAAATAGAATTAGCATTTTTCTGCTTACCATATGATCTCTCCTAGTAGGATACTTAAATATTTGACCAAAGCTCATAAGATGGCTTTGGTCAAGCCGAAAGCACTAACCTTTAGGAATTAAAATCTTTTACACGCTTCAAAAATACTACTACAATATCTAACTTGTACTTATCAATATCGTAGCTTATTTGATTCAATTTACCTCTTTCGTAAAGAGTTCTTACATTCCATGCTCCTATGAATATGTCCCTTCTTGAGTTTTCGGGTTTATATTTCGTTCTCGTTCTTTTCCCATTTTTCTAAAAAATGTTTTTTCTTCAGTTTTATTGCTTTTTCTATTTGAACATTAATTTTCATTTCTTTTTCCATGAAGTTCCCTACAGCTTGTTTCAGTACAGTTCTATTGATTGTATCTGTTGTCAAACCTTGCATTGTTGCTTTGTTAACTTTTCTTTCCTTTTCTAGTCTTTCCAGATGTAATTTTGTATCTTTGGTTGGTAGGTTTTCTTGTTTAACTTTCTTCATTTCTACCTGCAGGTCATGTAGTTCCGTAAAGTACTTTCTTTATTCCTTCTTTCTCCCTTTTACTTCCGTTGTTAAATTTTTTGTTCTTTGGTAAGTCCTGCATCATTTTGATTATTTGATCGAGCTTAATATCCTGATTATGGGCTTTGTTTATTTGATCTAGCCGTTTTCTTCCTCTTCCTATTATCTTCTGATGTGTAGTCGTCCGAATCCATTTTGTATTTATAGATTATGTTTAACCGTGTGTTAACAAATTCGACAACTCATGTGACGCAAGCAGCGTGTATTATTATATATATATTTAGGGATTCTACAGTATTCACTGCCTTCCCTCGCTCAACCGTTTCCATCTCTCTCTGTTGTTCCATTCTCCATCGTTCAGTCCTCTCTTACTCATGGCGTCGTCTACTTCGTTCCTCCAGGATTTTCGGGGTCGTCCTCTTTTCCTCCTTCCTATGGGGCTCCATTCGGTTATTTTCTTTATCCATCTGCTGTCGCTAGTTCTTCTTACATGTCCATACCACTTTAGTCTTTTTTGTTCTATATATGTTAGTATGTCTGTTTCTATTGATGTTCTTTGCTTTATTTCGTCATTACTTCTCCTATCCATTCTTGTTACTCTGCAGCATCTTCGCAGGCATTCCATCTCTGTTGCTACTATCTTACTGCTGGTTTTCTTGTTTATGATCCAATTTTCAGCCCCATATGTCATAATACTTCGCACTAATGTTTTATAAATCTGCGTTTTTGTCTTCATATTTAGGTGTCTATCCCACCATACTGAGTTAAGTTGTCGGATTGCTGTTCTTGTTTGTCCTAATCTTTGTGTAATTTCTTCCTCTGTTGTTGCCTTTTTCGTGATTATAAACCCCAGGTATTTGAATTTATCCTTTCCTTTGATTGTTACGTTGTCATCAATCTGTAGATCTTCTATGTCTTCTTCACTTGTAGATAGGTACTCTGTTTTCGCGAGGTTAATATCTAGGCCAGCCTTGGTATATTCTTCTTGTAGTTTTTTCATCATGTAGCTGAGGTCGTCTTGGTCTTGTGCAATCACTACTTGATCGTCTGCAAAACTTAATGTATATAGGTATTCGTTCCGTACTGGTACTCCCATGCCTTCGCATTTTCTTTTCCGTGTATTATTCATTATACAATTCTAAACCGACTGAACACTTGACGATGTGTATATTTCAAATAATGCTGATAAAAAAGTACAAACAATTTTTTTAATAAAAAAAGAATTTACTGGATGTGTTTCCTTCTATTTCATCTAAAGATAACTAGAAATTTTTTATGATAAATGTTTAATTTGGACTCCTACCATTTTAAAATCTTTCATTTTTATAATTTGTACAAACATCATGATTTATTTTGCGCTAGCCTAAAAAATCATATCCAGTAACCAGGGATAAATATAATTTGTGTCCTGTCAAGTTGACCTGACATTTCGCACAAATTTTTGTATTTTAAATTTTATGTTTAGAAGAACAAACAGTGGTATGTCGCTAAAACCTGACTGAATGGATGTTTCTAAAAAATCAATGGTAAAGAAAAAACCTTCGTATTAAAAAACAGATGGCGACTCATCTGAGTCCACGAAATTCCGAAGTAAATGCTCTAGAACAAAGGGGGTACCTAATCGGAAAAAAAATTGGCCAAGGTTCTTATGCTACTGTACATTTAGCTGATTATGTCGACAATACCGGCCCGAAGAAGATGCGCCTTGCGTGCAAAATTTTTGACAAAGAAAAAGCTCCTAAGGATTTTCTAGAAAAGTTTTTTCCTAGAGAACTAGAGATTCTCACTAAGATTGAAAACCAACACATTATACAAGTGCATAGTATTCTACAAAGAGGACCTAGGGTGTTTATATTTATGAGGTAAGTCATTTTTTATAAAGTTAGTTTTATTTACTTGACAAATGAAAAAACTTACGTTAGTATATAATACTTTTTCATTTTTGTACAATTCGTTGCCCTTTGTATTTAATACCTAGTCATTTATAATCTTCATTTTTTTATCTATTTTGAATATATGACATAGAAAAATTGAATAAAAGTCAAAACAGGAATAACTTGTTTGGTAGGTACATGAAGGTAAACGACTCAGTAAAACTAAAATGAGATACTTCAACAAGCTACTGCATAATCCCTCAAATACTAGGTCATCCCTCAAAGTACTAAAGTGGATCCAATCCTGAAACATATTCAACAAATTACTCAAAAATTTTCAGAGAATTCACCTGATATGAACATCGCTAATCAACTCTTATGTTTCCCAAATATCTTAAGTAGAAAACGAATTCCATAGGATCATAGACAAAAACATAATAGATTTTTTAGGTTTCATGTTATCCATTACTAATAGTTTTTTGGTACCTAAATATACATATGTCGTAATTTGTACTTATACTACATATAATACACTGCTCTCCAAAATTAAAGCACCATTATAATATTATAAATGTAACATAAGTTTGAAGCTATTTTGCTTTTAAACCGTTGATTGGATTTCGATGATTTTTTTTTTCACATTATAGGTCTGTTTTTAAGGAATTACTTTACCAACGTTTTTTAAAAAATGTCAATGTCTTACTCATGTAGGGGATGAAAAAATAAAGTTGTGTTTTTTCATCTTATTTTACTACACTCTGTGGAATTCATTAGAAACAAACGCTACATCTTATTAATATTGCAAGATGGCTTCATTTTTTCTCAACAGTTTTGTAAAAAAGAAATCTTGATGTCTTTATTATCTAAAAAACAGTACGTTTAAAGCAAAACATGATTTTATTAAATTGTCATACTCATTATTTAGTGCAATTTAAGCAGGTAACGGGCTATGAAAAATCAAAAAATTCGACAGGGCAGTTTTAGACTGGCATTATTGTTTACAATTCGATAAATTGTTTTGCTACTTTGCCTTATGTTGGTTAGTTGATGTGAACCGTATTTCAAGAAATCTGAGTCGTTCAAAATGAGTGGGCGCTTTACCACCCTTCCACTCGACTTAAGGGGTCTATTCTGGCTCATCCCTACGTTAAAGTTGTCCCTTCAGTCCAGTCTTTTTAACAAAATCTATTATGACCTTAGGTGACACTTCTACAAAGTCATAGGGCCGGAGCTTAAATATATCATAAGCTTAAATATATATAAGCTCAAATATATTGAGCCTTATTATATCCAGTCCTGAGCAGTTGCACAAAACGTGTTCCGCCGTCTCATCATCAGTCTAACAGAATCTTCAATTCGCACTTTCTGCCAGTTTGATTTTGTTCATGGGCTCCTTGAGACGACACTGACCTGTCCTGGAGGAGACCTGACAATGCGCAGATTACTCCTATTTATATGTAGTAGTTCTTTGGATCTCTTTTTCGACGGTTCATGTATAAAAGTCTTCGAATATTTGAGACCCATTTGTTCGTACCAGTGGTTACGTTTCATCCGTTCCACACAGTCTGATAATGTTCTTTTATCTGTACTTCTTTGCCGGCCGGACTGGTCCATAAAAAAGGCGCCAATACAAACTTTAAACTAATGCGTCAACTTTTTTGAAATCCTAAAGCCGGCATCAGACAGCTCGTGGAACAAAAATACGCTTTTCGCTAGTTCACGTCGGAATATATACAGTATAAAAAAGAGAAACCACGGTGGGCATCCCATGTTAGTGTAAAATTGATAAATATTTACTTTTTGATAACGACCCCAATTAAGCGTGTCCCATCGAGATAAGTTTGGCGACGCTGGTCATAAATAGATAGTTTTGCCCTATCCCAGGGCCGTAAACCACACATATTGAGCGTCAAAACGGTATTTCACGTTGGGTTGGTTTACGTTTTTATATTTTGTCTTTTTCTACTACTTATGCATTTTCTGTCTTTCCTCGAACGTTACTCCACATTCTGTCAGATCTCACCTTAATGCATGTTAAGTAAATCAATATTATTTGTGAATTTTTTTAATAAGTTTAATTTTAATTTAAATCTATAAAATAATTTACTATTTTGATTAGGAATAAACCACAATTTTACTTTAAAATAAGTTTATTTTGACGTTTTGATTTCCACGTGGAAATTACCGGCAGGACGTCCCACGACACGCCAGTTAACACAGCGTACGATGAACCACACGCTTCAACTACGAGCAACAACCGCAACTACTTACGCTATTGGAGCTGGAATTACCGCAACTGCTGACACCAGACTTGTCCTCCAGTTGGTTCTCGTTAAAGGGTTTAGGGTGTACTCATTCCAATTACGGAGCCTCAGATGAGTCCTGTATCGTTATTTTTCGTCACTACCTCTCCGTGCCGGGAGTGGGTAATTTATGCGCCTGCTGCCTTCCTTGGGTGTAGTAGGCGTTTCTCAGGGTCCCTCTTCGGAATCGAACTTTGATTTTCCGATACTCTTTACAACCATGGTAGGTGCCGAACCTACCATCGATAGTTGATAAGGCATCGAAACATCAAAATAAACTTATTTTAAAGTAAAATTGTGGGTTTTTCCCAATAAAAATAGTAAATTATATCAAGATATCATAAAAAAATAGCTTTAGAATAAATTTTTAAAAACTGCGATTAACATTTATTACAAAACTGAAATTTCTGACTTATTTTTCATCTTTCTTAGCAACAAATAAGGATAGAAACATTCAAAAAACGCCAGTTTGAAGATTTTTTATATGACTTTATTACTCTTAAATTTGTTTCAAATGCTTCACTTTTTGCTGATAGACGAAAAAAGAAATAATGGGCCATTTTTTGACTTTAATTTGTCAATAATGAATAAGTCCAAAAAATCGACTGCAGGAAACATACAGGTTCTTGTTATAGAGATCCATACAACTCAGAACAACTGTCATTAACATGGCGGGCTTAGAGTTACAAACAGAGTACTTTTTTTACTCATTTCCCTGGCCTATATATAGGATCCAGGGGCGCTACAATCGTATACGTATAATGTAGTTAAGAGGCACAGAAATCGCAGAAAGAGTATATTTTAGGCCAATTGCGGATGTACCACTCTTATATTATAACAGTGGTACAGTGATATTGATAACTATTAAAGGAGCCCGTATCGTAAAAATGAACTTCGAGAGCGCTATACGTCGTATCTAAGCTATTAACACAAATCTCTGGGTGTCATTTTCGAACTACGTGCGCTGGCCTTTGATTATCTGATATCTTTGATTATCTGATGCCTTTGATTATCTGATACCTGATACGAGTTGTATTTTGTAGAAACACCATGCTCAACTGAATCAATAAATCAATCAAACGGCGAAATCGGAAGCAAGTAAAAACATTTTTCAGGGAAATGGTAGAAAACTACCCAAATCATGTTTGGGTAGTTTTAAAAAATTTTTCAGCGTTAAATTTTTTTATGGGTAGATAACGAAGGCAAAAGGCGCGCCGGTGGCCAGTCGTATTTCTTGCTATGCCAAAGACAGGTTTTTGTCAATGAATGTGTGCAAGTAATTACTTTCGTTGATGTGAGGTTGAGCTATCGTGAAATAAGCTTGAGGTTAAGAGTGTCCCCCATTAAAATATCACGAGTCGTTCAACTTTTTCGATATACAAACTACCATACGAGACGGCCTGGACAAGGAAGAGGAAGAGTCACATTACGCTATGGTCAGTTTATCAGGCTTCGTGCTATAGGAGAACGTTTTGTCACAATGAGATATTTACAAATACAAGTGGTATGTGTTCATAATATTTAAATTTCCAGGAACATTATACAAAAACGACTCTCTAGACAAGATTTGCATTTAAGGATACCAGCCAAAGCACCAGCTTTAAACCTAAATCATCGTAGAAGTAGGTTGCAATTTGCTAAAGACTAGCTTGACTGGAATACTAATGTTGTTAACATAATAGAACATGAGCTGGGAGAAAGAGGCGAAAGACTATTTCAGTTTTGTCAAGAAAAATCATTAGTAGTTACTAATATGTGGTTCAAACTGACCCCAAGAAGATTATATACTTAGAAATCTCCCCAACGAGCGAACGAAAATGAATACATCATGATTTATTGTAGATTTCGAAATGCCATATATGTGTTAAAACTTACCCTGAGCAGACATTCAGTCTAATCATAACCCACTGGTAGCTCAAGTAAGAATCAGACTCAAGTAAGAATCAATAAAAAAATATTAAAGACCACATTGAGGTTAACAAAGTAAACCTTGACGTCCTGAACGACAACAAAAAAGTCTTCAGCTATATACAGAACTTAACCAAAAAATAAAACAATTAAAACAACACAAAACAACAAAACCCAAGTCAACAAAAGCATCAAAACACAAATCAAAGAAGTCAAAGAAAGGATAACTTAACGGTGCAAGGACATATAAACTGATAATAAAGAAAGTGAAAGAAGCAGAAATATAGAGCACCTCCATATCCGAATGGTTTGCTGATAATCGTGACCTGATAGAACAATTAGATGGCGAGCCAGACGGGCCTGACATATTTAAAGAAGAAATAATTTTAAAACTTTGAAAAAAACTAACAATGGAAATTGACATATTTAAAGAAGAAATAATTTTAAAACTTGGAAAAAAACTAACAATGGAAAAGTGGCTGGATCAGATGATTTAATTGGTGAAGTCCTAAAACTGTTGGACTAGGAAAGAAATAATCTTGTACTTACGTTATTTAACAGAATATAAAATACTGGAAAAGTACCCAGGCAATGGCTCCAATCTATATTTGTCACTCTACCTAATAAATCCAACTCAAAAAGATTTACCAGTACCGTTTGATGCCGTTTTAAGTCTTATGTATCATTTACTAAAGGTATTTCTACGAATCATACACTCTAGTCTAGACTATGGAGAACGATAGATGAAAACATAAGTGAAAGTCAATTGGATTTTAGGAATGGTATGGACACCAAATATACTTTATTTACGTTGCAAATATTGATCCAAAAAAGTCTCGAACAGCAGAGTATTCACATTTATGATAGATTATGAAACGGCATTTGATAACGTGAAGCAAGACAAACTTATAAATCTGCTCAAACAAAATAAAGACATGAGGGTTATCAAGCACTAGTATCTGAACCAGTCAGAGCACAATAAAGTCGGAAATATGACAACATCGGACACTCAATCAAAGAAGTTGAACAAGAGTGTATACTGTCGTCACTACTGTTTAATTTATATTCTGAATCCATTTTCCAGAAGACCTTAGAAGATATAGAAGTAGATATAGAAAACCTGTTAACAACATTCGATATGCTGACGACACAATCCTCCTTGTCAATGAGTTATAATTCCTAATAAATAAAGTCAATAACAAAAACAAAATTGTGGTCATCAGCAAGCGTAGTATAGACAATATCATAGTACTTGCGATGCTGTATAAAGGATAAATGGGATCCTGATTATGAAGTCAAACTTAGAATCGAAATGGCCAAGAATAGGTTTTTCAAAATGAAACCACTGTTTTACAGTAGGCACCTACTCGATTCTAAGTCTGACTACTCGATGGCGTCCCATTAAATGTTACGTGTTGCCTTCACTGTTGTACAGAGTCGAGCGATGAACTTAAAGGCAAGAACCATGTCACGTCTAGAATATTTTGAGATGTTGTACTGGCGATTATTGTAAATACCATGGATCGAGAGAGTATCAATTGATTGAGTGTTGGAAAGAACGAATAAATATAAGAAACTATTGATAACAGTTAAGCGAAGAAAAACAGCTTATTTTAACTATATCTTTAGAAACGATAAATATGGTTTTCTATGGTTGATCTTTGAAGGAGAGATCGAAGGAAGGCAAGGCATCGGACGAAAGAATGCGACACTTGCGTCAATGGTTCGAGGGAAAGGATCAGGGAGGCCAAAACAATTATACGATTAGCACAAAATAGAGAAGAATTTCAGGTGACTTTTTAAAGCAGAGGACTTTAAAACGATAATGTCAGTATTTTTGTGATAAGTTCCCGGTACGTTTTTATTAGAGGATAGTTCATTTACTTACATGAAATCAACTTTTCATTTACAAATATCTGTCAAAAAAATGATAGCATGAGGTTGGTCTTCAAAAAGACAAACGCACCCAATAATGACCAGTAAAACTATCTGGTTAGTAATCCCATTGCATTGTTTCTATTGGAGGAGAAGAATTCCTCTATCAAAGGAATTCTAGAAGCCGAATTAATCACTTTGACAGCAAAGTTCTCGAACTTTTTTATCTGTATTTTTCTGTAATCTTGTGTTAAAGTGCTGATTCGTTATTCGTACCTTCGCTGGAACGCTAGAACAGATTTTCGCGTATATAAAGCAGGACATTCACGTTCCGATTTGAAGTCCCACTTAGTAGGACTACTAGTTGGATAGTCGGCTCTACTCACGCTCCGACTTGCTATCAAACTAGCGCTCCAACTTCAGTTGTAGTGTGTTTTTACGGTGGTGTACATGGATCAGGCAAAAAATTTATCCAATATATATAATTATAATTAGGAAGAAGAAAGTGACAGCAGTACCATTTGAAAAGAAGGAAAAAAATGTTGGATGAAGAAATTATTCGTTGATCGTGTGAACTGTGACACGAAGTTCCACAATGTCATTGATGAGGATGATTACAGAATTACCGCAGAACGCTATGTTTGCAGTGTTCTCATACTTTAGAGCACTATCAGTATCCCACAAACAGAGACTATTTATTTAAATATTAATAAAATTAGAATTTCATTCATTGTTTATTATGGAAGGCGTGCAGTAGGTACTTACCCAGTTTTCCTCAGTCAAGCGCTGTTTTTGATCCAACTTCCGACTTCTTTATTCACTCTGCCACTGCATAGAAAGTCGGAAGTTGGACCTTCGATTCGTCCCTCTAAATGTTCTCTGACTGGTACAACTAGATTTATAACAATCCAGTAAGCCCACTCATGGTCCGATATCGGATAAAACTTCGGAGGTTGGACCACAAGTCGGACTATATAATATCGGAACGGGAATGCCCCGCTTAAACTGCTCGTCTTCTTTGAATAGACAGTAATTAGACAAATGTTTTTGTAAGCCATACCCATATTATCGTAGGCGATAATAATTAGTGTATTTATAATTATTACGTAATTAGTCCAGGAAGCCATTGAATTTAAAAATTAATATTTTTATTACTAAAAGTAAGTTATGTAGTACTACAGTAGTAGTAGATGGTAGTAGTAACAAAGAATATAGACGCTTCTATATTCTTTGGTAGTAAGTACTATTTAGTAAGTTAAAATTGTATATATAAATATTTCTTATTAATCTTGAGCAATATTTGAAAGAATATTTTTTAAAAAGAAGTTAAACATTTTTTGTAATTAATATGTCAATAATTCTTACTACATCTTGATCATATTTATTTATTCTACTCTTACTCCACTCTTTGTGACTGATATCAAAAGGAAAATAACGATTGATGCATAGAACTTTTTATCGGATATAATAATAACCATTTTTGTAGGGGAATTTCATTTGTTGAAATATTTAGCTTCCCAACCACCAGAAATAGCAGATATATTATGAGTTTGTTCTAAAGGTAAATCTCCTCCTACTCGCGCTTGATTAAAAATTAAAAAACTAGGGTTTAAATAATCTTATGAACTAAAATGCTTTAGGATTTTTGATAATGGATATTCGAAGAATATTTGTGTACTTTGGCAACATCAAAATTTTCCTTTTTTCATATTGTTTTTCGGTGTTGAAAATAAACATTTTTGCGTTTTTTTCATAACTTAAATCGTTTATCACTCGAAAACGACGCATATTAGAAAAAAATTACTAGAAACCTTTTGGTTCTAGTAGAATAACCTAAAAACCCAAAAAAACTTTGGGGCGAAAGACCGATTTTTTACAATTTTTGAAACAAATTGTTTAAACAATTTTTTACCCACTTTTGGACCTGGCAACATACAAATTTGTTAAAAGGAGCCTTTTTTGAGTAAGATTGTGCAAAAACACCCAATCAAAATATTTTTCCTAGCGAAAGTGCAGTGGCTTCCTGGACAAAATGAGATATTTGTTTATGTGGGTTTTTTTTGTTGAGTGAGTTAATAAAATTAGTTAAACTACGTTTACGTCACTTAATTCCACAGCCCGTAGAAGAATGTATCAATATTAGTTTGTCTTAAATTTAGTTTACTGTAAATATTGATATTAAAATCAAATTTTATATGTATATTATTTTAAACCATAAATAATGATTCGTCGATATGTTTTTTGGTGATTAATAATTAAGAATGTTGGTATTTTCCTTTAAGTGACTTCTTTTTTTAATATTAGTAACCAAAATTCAACTCAATTCTACAAATAAATAAAGTAGTTATCATAAAAATTTCTTCTTCTTTTCGGCTTTTTTCCATTATGAGTTCACCGTTTTTGTCCTTCACTCTATTTTCCCAGTCAATTTCTCTGAGGTTTCTATCTATCATAACATTTCCTATGTATGTTTTCCTCTGTTCTTATTCTATCCGCTCTGGTGATTTGTAGACATCTTTTCATAAAGTCCAGTTCAACTGTTCTATAAGTATATATCAAAGACCAATACATAAGTATTCAGTCTTACACACATATATATATATATATATATATATATATATATATATATATATATATATATATATATATATATATATATATGTATATATATATATGTATATATATATATATATAAATATATATATATATATATATATATATATATATATATCTTGAGTCCCCATATCTCGTATTCTTCCTTTAATTTCCTTATCATATATTCCATATCCTCCCTCCTGAATTGTGCAAAAATGACTTGGTCATCTGCGAAAAGTAGTGAATGTAATATATTCTCTTGTGCTGGTATGCTCGTTGTTCCGCATTTTCTATACCATCTTTTTAAAGCCTGATCTATATATATATATATATATATATATATATATATATATATATATATATATGTATATATATAATATACAGTATAGGTAAAAGTTTATGGTCGATATGGACCTTACGTGAGATGGAGTGAGAAACACCTGTTTAAAAAGAGAGAGGTATATTAGGTCAGCCCTTTATATCGCCGAAAATGAACAAGTTGAAATAATAAAAAAGGGGAAATTCAACGTTGCCAAACTTATTGGTTTTATTTGACCTGTTGTCTTTTTAGCATTTGACCAATGTTCTAAGATAATCAAATTTGGGCGAAATAGATTTAAATGGCAGCTTACTGTTTTTTATTGGGAATATGCCACAATTTTACTTTACAATAAGTTTAATATAATATTTTGATTTCCACTTCGAAAATCATTTTATATAAATAAAATTTATTAATGTTTCGTATTTTAAGTACCATTTCCGAATTAAAAATCTAAACATCAAAATAAGCTTATTTTAAAGTCACATTGTGCCTTATTCCCATTAAAAATAATAAACTGCATATGCCACAATAAAATATTCTTCATACAAAATTTCTTGGCAACGTCTCGTTTCCCGATTTCTCGATTCGTCAAAGCACCGAATCAAACTAAGGACAGAGGTAATGAGTAGAGGTGGGTCTTCAAAGTTTTTATCGTAAACCGATTTTCGTAAACAAGTTACTATGATTGTTTAACAGTAGTTTCAAGTAAGAGAGTACCTACATAAACAAACATAATGGCTATTATCGTTTATACACAATATTTATTGAAGTGAAAAAAACTAATGAAGGATACATTTATTATAACTTGAAAAATAAACTAAACAATACAACCCGATATTAGTAATTGTACTACGTCGGATACAATGGATGTAAGGTTACCGTTTGCTAAAATTTTATTGCAAGATTCTTGCAGGCAGCGTACCATAAAAGTCACTGAACTACCCTTCAAGTATTTTTGGCCACTCATTGTACTTGTTATTTCTTTAAAAGGCCGTAAAATTTGGGAAAGTTGAGAACAAATAATCCAGTCTTCATTATTTAGATGTGGTCTAAGTCTATGTCTGTATTAACTAATACCAATGTGGAACGGATTGCCTCTTCTAACTCGGTCATTCTTTTTAACATGTAATAGGTGAAGTTCTACCTAGTTTCCACATCTTGGATTGGCCGTTTGGGAACTTTGTTATGTTGTAATTGATACTTTAAAAGCCTTTCTGAAGATAAGGTACTTTTTTTGAAATTTGTTTTTTGCCGAATTGTCGAAAAAAAGACTTATTATTTTATCTATTTCTACACGACAGCATTTAAGTGCGTCGTCCTCCACCAATAAATTTAACGTATGAGCAAAACAATTTAAATATTTTCATTCCAAAACATCTTTAATAGCTTTGAACATATTTGAGGCATTATCAGTTACTGCAAAATTTACTTTTCGTTTTAGACCCCACTGATTAATAATTTCACTAATTTCAAAAGCGATGTTTTCTGAATTATGGTTTCCAGAAAAATGCCAGCAGCCTAATAAAATCATTTTAAATTCTAAATTTTCGGTTAAATATTGTCCTGTTAATGCGATGTAACTCTTAGTTACTCCATATGTCCAGAGGTCAGTAGTAATACAGATATTTTCTACTTCTTTAACAACTTGTGATCTAATAATTTGCTCAGTTTTGATATAACATTCCTGAAGTAATGACCCTGACGTAATGAACAAGTTTTTCTTGTTGGCGGTTTATATCCAAGAATCCACCCTGCAAACTTTTTAAAAGCTCGTTCTTCAACTATGGAAAACGGATGAAACGAGTCTTTGCATAGATTTAGTAAATCCATATCTATTTGTTTCTTTTGTTCTAAACTAAAATTTTTATTAATGGAATTATCCATCACCTTTTGACGCTTGGGTGGCGGTGGCAGTATGTCAGTACTTGTAGTAGAAGTAGTCGAAACGGACAGAAATGCGTCAGGAGAAGTTTCAATCATTGCAATATTCAGAAAGCGAACCATAAAAGCTGCATCTTCTACAAATGTGCATATTTTGAAAATAAAATTATTATTCTTATATTAGGTCAATAATTTTGACTAAGAAAAATAATTCTTAATTGAATATTTACAATAAATAAATCCTTTGACGAACTATCAATAAAGATTTGAAATCGAAAATGCAGATCAATCGTAAATCGAAACTCATTCATTAATCAGAATACCTAGTTATAAAAAACCAAAAGAAAGAGTTAAGAACCTGATTACTTCTATAAAAAAAGAAAAAGAAGATTGTACTAGTGAAAACCAACCAGTACAAGAAAAAGAAACTGATAAAGATGACTTAAGTCCATGGTGTATTTTTGATGAATTAATTGGATATGACTCATCTAAACATACACCTGTATCGAGAGATATAAAAGAAGTCGACATTTATTTGTCTGATGATATTACCCACAAAAAATTTCGAACGGAGATTGGAACTGACCATTACAGTGGTGGAAAAACCATCGCCATGTATATCCTAACTTAACCACTATTTTCATAAAATATTGTAGTATTGTAACAAAATCTGTTCCTTGTGAACACATGTTCAAAATCTGGTTTAATTTTAAATAAAAGAAGAACACGGTTAACAAGAAAAGTGGAAAAACTTATGTTTTTAAATGTCAATTTAGACGATTCGCGATTTAATAATGTGTAATGTAAATGTAAGTACTATTTGTATTGTTTAATTTATTTTTCAAGTTATAATAAATATATGCTTTGTTAGTTTCTTTCAATATAAGAGCCAATATGTTTGTTTGTGTACTCGCTTATTTGAAACTACTGGTAAACAATCAACTAGTTACAGTTTACGAAAAATTCCGATAAAAATGTTAACGACCCATCTCTAGTTTCTTAGGATCAGAACCGGAGACATGTAAAATATCTCTGATCGGAACTAATAGGAACTAATCGTCTCACTAATGGGCAATGGGCGTCAATCTGAAATATGGAGGGGAGACCAAGGGGAAATATGATTGTTATCTTTGTCTATTCGCTGAAAATATGATTTTATATCTGTGTTAGATTTCCTGTTAAATTTTACCATACCGACCATAGTGTGTGTGTGTTAAAAAGTGTAGGTGATAGACCACATCCCTGTTTGAGACATTTTGTTGCGGTGATTGTTTTTGTTATTTCATTGCCTAAATTTATTTGCACCTCTGTTTTTTTATACAGTCTTTGTGTTATATTCACCCATTTCTATCTAACGTTCATTTTACTCATTGCTTCCCATAGTTGTTTCCTGGGCACGCTATCATATGCTTTCTCCAAGTCGATAAAGGTCATATGTGTTTCAATATTTTTCTCTTTGTTCTTTTCTATAACCTGCCTCATAAAAATTCCACAAGAAATTAATTTCAGTATCATATTAACGTTAATTTTTTATATTATTTTAGATATGCCGATAACGGAGATCTTTTGGATTTTATTAAGAAAAATGGAGTCGTGCCTGAGCAACAAGGTAAAATATGGTTTAGACAAATGGCCAGCGGACTTCACTATCTTCATGGCAGGAACATTTCACATCGAGATTTAAAATGTGAAAATATTTTGCTTTCGAGAAGATTTAATGTAAAGTTGGCTGACTTCGGTTTTGCGCGATTTTGTGTCGATTCCGATAATAGAAGAATACTTAGTCAAACTTATTGCGGATCGGCTGCTTATGCAGCTCCTGAAGTCGTCAACGGAACACCGTATAATCCCAAGCTATCTGATGTTTGGTCCTTAGGAATAATACTATTTATAATGCTGAATGCTTCTATGCCTTTTGACGATTCAAATTTAAGGAAATTACTAAAAGATCAAATGACCAAAAACTGGGTTTTTCGATCAAGAGTACGAGATAGTTTATCCACATTGGCTAAATCACTGGTGAGACATCTATTAGAACCTGATTTGACTCAAAGACTAACGCTAGATAGAGTTATGCAACATGACTGGCTAAGAATGCGCAGAGAAAGGCCTTCTCTTATTGGCAGGTTGGTACATAATCCAGTGGAAAATCATTTTCCACATGTCAGTTGTGCATATGACGACGAAAAAGTACCTGGGGACTTCCAAAATCCCGATAACAAGAAAAGCGAAATGAGGATAGCTATCAACGATAATTCAATGAATTGAATTAATAGGGGTTAAGATGGCTGGTATGGTTTTTAAAGATATATAATTTAACTTTTTTCACTATGATAACTAAATGTTTCATATTCCTATAAATCTGAACATATTTGTCTAAAATTCTATAATTTTATGTTTTGTTTTTTTGGTTTCTGGAATATTACTATTAAATTTATAGCCAGGTAAACATATTGATTATAATTAGTTTTAATTTGTACACATTTTTAAAATTTTAGATACAAGTAATAGGGGTGACTCGGGAAGGTAGTACGGTTTGTAGCAATTAAAATTTCTAGAGTAATTGATTGTGATACCGGTTTGCATGTTTATTAATTTGCATTATAATTAATGATTACTTTTAGCAATGTTAAGATAGAATATTTCGTATTGTTTATTATAAATCGAAGTTATACCGAAAAAAACGCATTTCTTTATATATTACAATATATTCTATTATAAATAACAAAACATATTTATTTTAAATAAAATAATATAATTAATTAATCTTGATACGAAGATAAGATCATAAGTTTCAGTATGCGCGAGTGATAAACAGAGTAAATATTTGTTTATATTTACAATAACTGGATTTTGCCAAAAAAAGATTATATAGTACAGATCAAGATATAAGTGTTTTATGGCTTTGGCATGTAAAATAAAACGTTTTTATCTTGACTTATGCTTCACGTACTTTGATACACCGAATAGCACAAACAAACGAAGAAATGAGATTATTATTGTAGGTAGTTTAGAGATTCTAGATAAAATATATTTAGCCTTCTACATTTTACCGATGTAACAACTTATTTCGTAATAGGTATATCCTGTCTCACCTACTACTTGGATAAACATTTACATTTTAAAATTAGTGTACACGGAAACACAAAAGTTTAAATTTAATATTTTTAATCATTCTATTTTATAAATCAAATAAAATGTATACATCGTATTTTTCAACCATTTATATATAACAACTGATTATTTAGATACCACTATGAAAGTTACTATATCGACCCATGTAGCTTTATATTTAATAATTTCTAGAACATTTTAAATTTAATAAGAGTTGAATACGTAACCTTTTCAAGAATTATTAGGAAAAATGAAAACCTACTATCATCATCATAGCACCTTTAGTTTCATTGAGAGTAAAAATAATATATCTTTAAGAGCTATACTAGCCAAATAAAAATAATAAAGACAATTAATTTCGGGAACCTTAAGATAAATTGTTAACGTATGTAATAAATATATTCGTCATAAATAACAAGAAATTATTACGCTTATAGTTTATTAGAGAGTGAGAAATAAAATGTGTGAGTGGGTGCAATAAACTCTAATAAGAAGGAACAGTCCCGAGAATGGTGAAATATAATAATAGATATAACTATGTGTTTATTAATCCATACACAAAAATATATAAAAATGAAACAGTATTTACTCACCACAAATTCATATATTATGACTAGTTCGATTTACACTAAGTCAAGAAGAGAGATACAATTATCGCAGTGAATGCGGTAAAACCCATAATATACATATTGAAAACGTATTTCTATTTGTCACTGTAATAATGGAGTTATGATATTTACAATTTATTATTGATTATGAGTGTGACCAACTAGTCCGAAAAATCATAACAAATTGAAATGTCTATATTTTAATTATCGTCTTCTGAAAAGACGATTCAAAAACAATAACCATTCATGTATATACATGAATCATCTGTATTACGAGGCATGCTGCATACAACGATGTACTGATTGCTGATCAATGTTTTTTTTTCAATTTTGTCAACCATTTTAAGTCGACAAACTTCTTGATTTCGTTCGCGCTATTTAACATTAATCCCATCGAATGATTCATTTCCAAACAATTACGTGCTTTGAACCAAAATCAAATATGCTGCGTTGCAATATGATTTTATGTAAAAATTTATTTTATGTCAGTAATCAGTTTGAAGCCGCAAATAATGCAAGTTAAATAAACAATAAAATGATGATATTTAAGTTCTATATTTAAAAAAATGGCCCGATTTTCATTGGAAAGAAAGTCCTGGATTTCAGGTATTGTTTTTCAGCCTTGACCCGAATTCGACTGAATTGGAGTTTTTTTAAGTTGGGCGTTTTAAATAAAAAAAATATGACAAAAAGAGGCTACCTTTATTCTTAATTAATAAAATAATTACTATCGGTGTCCTCGGATGAAAATTCGTCGTCACCTAAATTAATAATTAGTTATTCTAACTGCTGTTCTACAATAAAATCTTGGATATGATGCCATCTACATGGTTGATAGCATTTTTCCAGGAATCCGATGTAACATTATTCAGTGCTTCGCTGAAAAGTACCTACTTTTACGTCATTAATTTATATGTGGTATTTTTTCTTGCAACTTTACCCTTGTTCCCATATTAGCTTAATGGGGTTTAGCTCGCAGTGATAAGGGGGCAATCTAAGCACACATCTACCTGAAGACTGAATAATTTCATCTACCACATACTTTTGTTCTATGATATGACTTTTTACTAGGGTTAGTAATTCAGCTTTGACCATGTCGTCAGTAAATATATTTTTTTATCGCAACCATTTTTAAATATTAGCTTTTCCCGTAGCACTAGTTGGTACCTTTTCATATTTTCTGCTATGGTAGGACGCATTATCTAGGACAATAACTGCCGTTTTAATTAAAGTTGGCAAAATCCTTTGCGGCCAATCTTCAAAAAGGTTGGAATTCATGTCTTCATGGTAGTCGCCATTTTTTTTGGATTTAAACAAATCGGTCCGTTTTCCATAAATTCATTTTTAGATCCGATATGTAAAACAATAAGTAGTTTGCCTTTCCCAAAAGGATGTTTCAACCCTGTAAAAAGGCCATTAACATATGTTTGTCGAGCACTGGTGTTTGACATGTCAGTCCAGACTCTGTCAATAGTATGACCAGCGTTCACCCAAGTTTCATAAAAATAATAGATAGTACGCTCTTCCTGCATATATTGTCTTACGGATCGCAAGTATCGTCGCCTTCATAATATAATTTCATTTTTTTCCTTTAAAACACTATTTTGACATATTTTCTTAAACCTAAAATAAGAATGAATCAGTCTAGACAAAAGGTTTATTATTAGAGGAAGAATTATACTTTATTGATACTTGTACCAAAATGCCATCAACCGAAGTCGTTCAGCCAGTTTATTATTATTTATATGAGATTTAATATTAGTTAGTTGGTATTAAAATTGTACTCCCCGAAAATTAATTAATTTCAAAAAAAATTTCAAAGTACGTTTCTTTAAATTTGGAGTCTTCGGGTTTTCTGAAATTTCTTGCATAATTTTCTGAACCGTTGGAAGCTCATTTAATAAAAAGAAACTGTGAACAATTCGACGAATCATGCTCTTATGGTGATCGGTAATTTCATCAAGCACTTTTTTAGATCTTTGGTAAGGTTTTGGAGGTTTAAATTCACTATTATTTTGACGATGTTCTTTTAAAATATTATAAACAAATGATTTGTTAATACCTAAAATCATTTTATTATTATTACTATTAATAACATAAAAATATTAACAATTTACCTGTAACTTCTGCAGTGAATTTAATAACACCTTCGCAGACCTTCTATGCGTTTATCCCTCAGATGCTTTTTTATATGTATTTAAAATTATACATTTTTCTTCAACAGTTTTATATTTTTTGCCATTTTTCTTAGAGGCGAAAGAGTATTTCCATCCATATTTAAAACAAACGGTAATCTAACACAAACTGATTTTATTTAATACGGTGCGTTGTGTACACGGCTTCTTCCGTTCGGTTTCAAACGCATGTAAAGGTGGATTTTCACAGGTCCGATATCCGACGGTACGATGATACGATATAAATTTCAGCGAATTTCATTGGTTGAAAAATGACAGGTGGGATTTTCGTACGAAATTAAAAGTCATCGGAAGAAGTTAAAAATATTTTAACTTTTGCACGAAAATCGGATGAATTTTGACATTGTTGACATTCTAACTTAAACCTTAGCCTTACTTTTGTCGACTGTTTATGTTTACTATTTAAAATATATTTAAAATGGAACAAAGACCTAATTGTTATATTAATGCAATGAATAAAGTATTGGTTTTGGGTCTTCTACACTATGTGAGACAAAAAAGACGAGAACGCAGCTCAATATAATATATACATATATTATATCAAACAAAACAGCTAACATTTATTAATTAATTAATTGAAATAAATATTAATCCATTCAATAATCTGACACATGATACATATATATGACATATATTATGTCAAAAAATTTCGGATACGACAATCAAATATATTCGTACAAAAAATTTCGTATTTCGTGTCATCGGATATCGGATCTGTGAAAATCCAGCTTTAAGCTGTCTGCAGACAGCCAATCACAACCCTGCAACTCTCCGACACTCAGTGATTACGCGGCCTTGAGATTCTATTTGTTCGGCAGCCCAACTTTAATGTAGTTCTGACAATTTTATTTTATTTTTCGATTTCGTTCTGTTCAGCGAACACATTTATCACGATATCTTCAAATGTTGGTATCACAACTAATATCAACATCACGTAAGCGATCAATATCAAAAAAAATCCGTAAGATGTTCCAAGTTTAGAAACGAAGAAATAAGTATTTAACCTTCGTCAGGTGGCATAGGTACAATTTGTCCCTTTTAAGTTTTTAATTTGCGATAACTTTTTTTAGAGAGGTAGAGACTTCTCTACATTTGTGGCGTGTCTACATTTATCCAATAGATTATGTGAGCCAAATGTAACAAAAAAATCTTTATTCAGTTGCCAGAAGGAGGCTTAAACTGTTTCTACCCCCATAAACGACGGCATAGGTACATGTACCTTGTACATTTTTTTTAAATAAGTGTTATAAAAAAACAATGTATTTTGTATATCAATGATAGTTATTTGAATCAAAATTCAAAAATGTATGTTAGTGTGGATTTCCGAAATACATACATGTCGTTTTAGACAAATACTGTTCGCCACACAAAGGTAGAAAATATGCTACACAACGTTTTCTCGTTTTACGCTGTTTTTTACCGTTGGTTTCGACAAACACGACAACTTCCGGTTACTGAAGAAATTCCTAGAGTGCTGTGAGATACTTAAGAAGGAGTAACTAAAGCAAACATGTTTCCACCAAGGGAAATTTCTACAGCACTACTGTAACGAAATAAAACAACTACGAAGGAAATGACTCCTCATCATCATCTGGTTTTTACTTCGAGATTTAACTGAAGCCAAACAAAGATTTTTAGCAAGATCCTTAAAAAATTCATGCGTTGGTCCTTTGTTTTTTGTAATGGATTATGTTCTAAATATAATGTAAGATCCTAAGCGAGTGACGTTAATCTTACTAAAAAAAACCCAGGGCCAACGTAATGTTTGACGCTTGACCGTATACTCACCCAGCATTTTATCCATGATATGAACCCCACATTTTTATTTTATTGTAATATTTAATTATTTCCTGCTTCGCTACTTCACTGTCTTCTCATTTCTTAGAAGTATTTCTTAGCGAAAATGATTGGCCAGATCTTGTGGATGTATTGTGCTTTGACTGTGCCAATCACAAAATACTTCTTAATAAACTGGAAAGATATGGGTTTAGAGGCACTGCTCTAAAGTGATTCAGTTCATACTTGGAAGACAGATGAGAGTCTGTATCAATCAATGAGCGCTACTCTAGTAATATTTTTATTAATTGTGGAGTACCTCAAGGCTATGTCTTGGGCCCTATCTTTTTCTTGATATATTTTAACGACATAATTAACCTCGACATTAATGGCCGGTTTTCTATATTTGCAGATGACACCACAATTTTATGACAAAACAAGGACTCTAAGGTACTGAACAAGATTATTAGTAGTGATATGTTAAAAATCTTTTTAATTTTTTAATATGTTAAAAATTTTAATGCAAAGCTAATCATTTCACATTTAATTTTTCAAAAACCAAATTAATCTCTTTTAAGAATGATCTAAACAACATTACTCTGGGAAATGAAGGCATTTATTCTGACACCGTAAACAAATTGTTAGGTCTCTATATTGATAATAAACTTCAATTTGAGCAACACCATGTTTAAGCAAAAAGATATCATCGGGTTGCTTTGCGGTCAAATCACCTGCTCGCCATTTAGATTTCAAGATTGCAAAAAGTGTTTATGTGGCCCTGATTGAATCTAATTTTTGATACGGTATTGCCTTTTGGGGTAGTTGTTCTCTTCATCATTCCAGTAGAAATTTTATGCTACAAAAGAGAGCAGTCAGATATTTATGCAAGGTCAAGTTTAGTACATCTTGCAGGCTTTTGTTCCGGAAACATGGTATCTTGACACTTCCTTGCATGTATATCCTTGAATTAGCTTGCTTAATTAAAAAAAACATAAAGAGGATATTTGGACAGATTCCCCTTATAACACTCGTGTATATTATGTTATTCCACTTCCAATTCCCTCTTCTATATATTAAAAAATCATTTATTTACAATGGAAAGAAAGTGTTTAATCACCTACCACTCTATATAAGACCCTCAAGCAATATTTTTGTATTCCAAAGAGCAATCAAGAAGTTTTATTATCTAAATGTTACTATAGTAAGATAGAGGAATTTTTTGAGGACAGTTGCGCTAATTGATATATATTTTTTTTAATTATGGAAATTTTATAATTAGTATTTTAATGTATTTTGTGCCTTGTTTGTACTATATCATGTTGTGTTTTATAAATGTAAACTCATTTTAAAAACAATACATTTCTCTCTCTTTCTCTCTCTCTCTCTACTTTTTCTGTCATATGCATGAACGAACACTATGAACCCTAACAACTAAATGTTCGGACAAAGGAAAATTTATTAAAACCGTTCATCTTCATAACTTATTAAACCTTGCTTATTAAACCAAAGAACGAGATCAAAATATTAAAATGGTGCGGTCTCTATAAACTTTGAATTGCAGCCAGCATTGGCTGTAAAATAAACGAAAATGTTGCATAACATCGTGACAACTAAATGTTCGGACAATTCAAGAAATTACTACTTTAAATAGGGGTTTACATCGCCACGTGCCTTTACAACCGCAGCAATTATGTCTGGCATTGTTCGTATAAAGGATTTACGTAAGTCAGGGTCGAAACTATCCCATAATTCACCTAATTTACTCTTCAAATCGGCGACGGTTATCTGGAGATCATTACGCAATTTCTGTTTCATCTTATGCCACAATGTCTCAATAAAATTAAGGTCTGGACTGTTCGAAGGTCATAAGAGCACTTTAGTGTTATTGTCTCCAAACCATTTTTTAGAGGTTTAGCTGTCTGGCAAGCAGCGTTGTTTCAAAGTACGGTTTTTGATGAACCACTCCTCGGTGTCCCGAAAATGGCTACCACGGAGGATAACGTGACAAAACGATCTCGTATTGGCAGAACGCCAACTGAAGCTGCGCAAGATAGCTGAAACAGTAAACATTTTGACATTAGTAAATTAAACAAATTTTGTTTTTTGTTGATAAGACCAAATACTTACCATGTCGAGATAGTATTATGAGGTTTTTTTCCTGGTTTTTCCCTCATAATTTACAATGGAATCACTAACAGGAGAATTTTACTGTAATTATGGCATGTGTTTTATCTTTTTAAAGACGAATTACATGCTTTGATCTTTTATGACGGATATTCTCAAGTTAAAGTTGATTTCATGTAATCGAATGAACTATCTTATAAGTAAAGTCGTCCCAGGAACGCAACTCAACAATATTGGCAATATTATTTTAAAGTCGTCTACTTTAAAATGTATAATGTATGTCTGAATTGTCAATATACATGAGTCAGATAAAATTAAATTATTAGAAGAATTTTTCACTAAGTAACAAAAAACAAAATTTGTTTAATTTACTAATGTTTATATTTTGAGAACGATTTCCGAAATGGAAATTGAAACGTCAATAACCAAAAGGTAAACATTTTGAACATGAGAAAGCTGACCGCGCGATGGGTCCTGCGTTCGCGCACTCCAGACAACAAGCGCAACCTTAAGACCACTTCAGAGCAGTGTTTGACTATATTTAAACGTAATTGAAAGGAGTTTCTACGTCATTTCGTAACCGTCGACGAAACATGAATCTACTAGTACATATCAGAGACCAAGGAACAGCAGAAACAGTGGATGTCATCTGGCGAACGTGCTCTGAAGAAGCGAAGACTGTCCTATCGGCCGGAAAGGTGATGGCTACCATTTTCTGAAATTCACAAGAGGTGATCTACATCGTCTACCTGGAGAAGTGCAAAACGATCACAGGGCCCTACTACGCCGAATTATTGGGCCGATTCGACGCCGAATTGCAGAAAAAACGATCCCATTTGGCGAAGAAAAAAGTGCTCTTTCACCATAACAACGCACCGGCTCATACCTGCGCCTTCGCCATGGCGAAATTGGTCGAATTGGGCTACGAACTGTTGTCTAATCCACCGTATTCTCCAGATTTGGCCCCGTGTGACTTATGGTTTTCAAACTTTTTGAAAGTTTTTGAAAATTTTTCAAAGTTTTCAAACTTAGAGCACTCGCTCTTAGTTTCTATAGTCAGTTTCTATAAAGCTCTTAAATAAATAAATGTTACCCGATGTTTGCCATTTTTTAAGATTCTCATGAGATCAATAAAATTTATAGTAATTACTATTTAAATGGGAATAAGCCACAATTAAAGGTTAAAGTACGTTTATTGACGATTCAATTTCCACTTCGGAAATCGTTCAAAACCTTTAATTGTGGCTTATTCCCATTTAAATAGTAATTACTTTAAAATGCCACAAGAAAATAGCTTCAGAACAATAAAATTTATCACTGCCATTGACCGGTCACTATGAAATTTTCATTGTTATAGCCTAATCTTTAAAACATACAGCATGTTATTTAGATTTTAGAATTTAGCAACAAATTTAGCAAAAAAACGTAAAAAAGGGCCCAAAAGATAGAAGTTTTTTTTCTGTATAGTAATTAATGCCTATAGCTATACCCCCGTGGAAAAAGTTATGGGGCAAAAAAGAAAAATCGAATGTGTTCCTGTTTTTTGCTTCGTTTTTTGAATATATTTTTGCCAAAAAAAAATATTTTTGATTTTAAAAGGTGACTTTTGATTTTGAAGTTTGATTTCGATAGAAAATTTATTTTGAACAACTTTTTTGCAGATGTATGTATACTAAAATGGAATAGAATTCACCCAAATGCACCCTAGTGCATTGGGACTAATTCAACCTTTTCCCAAAAACGCACCCCTTTAACTTCCTAAACCTAAACGCAAACTTTAACTGGTAGCACTCCGCGGTTTTTTCATATTTGGGGGTCCATTGACCATATCAAACAATAAAAATAAAAACCCCTTTAACGTTGTAGTTCCTTCCTAAAGTACGTAATCAATAGCCTATTATTAGAGAATATTACTTTATTCTCGTCAAGATTATTTTCGCGTTCTGATATGATGCAGTATGACAAAGTGCGTGATCAAAAACATAATATATATCTAAATAGATCAGTTTGAAGATATAAATTACTTATACAAATAAGATGGCAACTTTTGATGTTGAAAGAACTGAAAAAAAAAAGGTTTTTCTATAGCCGTCCCGAAAATAAAACTTTCGGTATGATTTATTAAATCGAAAGTACCATTTTACACAACTCGTACCGAAAGTAGCTACTTTTGGGACGATTTTGGGTAGCTACGTAACGGCTTTGACAATAACATCAACTTTGTATTTTATTACGACAACGTTTGTCATTTTAAGATTCGTGTGTTTTCGCTCAGTTTTTCGTTTTTCAATTCCAAGAAATGGAAATCAGCAGTAAAAGTGAAGCCGAAATGATTCCAGATGAGATTAGGGAAACTGCTAAAGTCGCTATTTATGAATTATTGCCGGTGGTAAAGTCAAGAAAAAGGTATGAATTGGTGTACGATTTATTTAAAAAATGGAACAATGATAAAAATGTACATACTATAAATGAAGAAGTCATTCTTGCATATCTAATGGAAAAATCTAATATCTTGAATCCATCAAGCCTTAGGAGCAATTACTCGATGTTTAAGTCCCGATGACCAATAAAGAGGAAATAGATAAATTTTTATCAGAAGCTGAAAATAAGATCTACTTAATGACAAAGGTTATATAATTAGATCTAATTTCTCTTTTTTTCTATTATTTTTTTTTGTAAATTTTAGGTCGCATTAATAATTGGTTTGGCAAGCGATTGTCGTCGTGAGGAGCTTTGCAAAATGAGTTTAGATGATATAGAAGAGAAGATAACCATGTTAGTGATTAAAACTCCTAATTCTAAAACAAACATGGAAAGAACCTTTGTGGTTATTGGAGAAAATAACATTTCTTTATACAGAAAATATTTGACATTACGTCAAACAAACACACCGCATCGTAGATTATTTGTATATTACAAAAATGGAAGGTTATTGGTATTCACACTTTTGGAAAAATCCCAAAGAATACACCGAGCACTGTCTACGAAGAAGTTCAGCCACTTTACTGGTTGATAGTGGTGGTACTATAACCAACTTGAAAAGACACGGAGGATGGAAATCAACGCTAATCTAGCAGAGGGATACGTAGAAAATTATTTAAGAAATAAAATTCACATAGCTTCATAGATTGAAAATGGCCGTGACCAAGTTAATATCTCAAAAATAGTAAAATACTGATACGTCTAACACTAATTTCAATACTGTCACTTCTGTTAATATTCCTAGCAATATCAATGTAAATAATTGTTATAATAATATTCATAAGTAGATTTTTTTAATGTTGAATTCACGAGAGTAACTAAGTGTTTAATAAAAGTTCATAAGTAAAGTTTATCTATATATTCTTTTTAACATACAAAAATGCTGCAGAAAAAATATTGTACGTAACACGATTCAAAAGTAATTTTACGAAACTCACAGGATTCCAGGACTCGCTTACGGCTTGCCATGGAAACTCCTTACTCGTCTCGTAAAATATCACTTTCGGAACTTGTTACGTAAATTACTATTATAGATGGAGATGCATACAGTAGAATTAGAGCGGAATAAATGAAATATACAGTGACTAGGATAACCCTGGTTTCTATGTCAATCTGATACATTAAAAAAGATGATTCTGACAGTGACAATGACGTTTGGTTTAGGTTATCAATTTATATTTTACAACCAAGAGAAAATAAAAACAGATAAACTACTTGCATTTTTATAAAAATAAGATATAATGGATTTAAATATGGATAATTTAAACAACGCTATGGAAAATAATTCTCATAAAGTAACAGGTGTCAATTTAAAAAGCAAAATAGAAGCAAGTTTGGTAAGTACCTATATGTTACAACTTTTTGTTTAGACCAATAATAAATCCTAATTTTAGGGATGGCCTATGGACAGTTTTTATCTTACCCTTAATGGAAGAATCGTACAATCAGATACCATTATCCAACATGCTTCAATAGATTCTTTAAGGATTATTCCCAGACTTTTTGGTGGAAAGGGCGGTTTTGGTTCTATGCTTAGAGCAATAGGAGCACAAATTGAAAAAACTACAAACAGGGAAGCATGTAGGGATTTAAGCGGCAGAAGACTAAGAGATATTAATGAAGAACAAAGGTTTGTGTACCAAATTGTGTTGTATTGACCTGGTTAACACTTTATGTGCAGATGGCATACATGTGACATAGTGTCTCCACCAAGGAGCAGGCAGCTCACATGTATGCCATTAGGTATATGAACTTGTTAAATGTAAATAAGTTTCAGTTTAGAATATAATCTTAGCTCCATGCAACATGTTCAAATCCTTTTAAGAAGCAATCATTTTTTGAATGTGTGTAATTGTAAAAAATGCAAGTAGTGGTTTTAGTAATTTACTAGTTCATATGATTAACTCATAAAATATAGACTTTCAAAAAATTAAACATCAAAATGTATACCAATTATTACAAACAGGTCCCCAGGTCTCTTTATTAAAAAATGTTTTCACTATTTTGTAAGATTTTGTGATATAGTCACTTAGGATTTTACTCTTGTTTATTAAACCATAGAATGTTTTCTCAGATTTTATTAATAATAGCCAGTTTGAATAAATAACACCACTTTTAATTTGTATTACAGATTAAAAAATTGGATAAATCAACAAGCTGAACGTGAAAAAGAAGCAAAGGAAAGAAAGAAGAAGAAGCTTGAGAAGATGTGTGAACAACCTAAATATGAATTCAATGATTCAGAATATGACAAAGAAAGATCTGCCCTTCCAGAAATGGTTGAGGATGCTGTACTTCAAGGTCTCCAAGCTACTAGCAGCACTAGTGATACCAGCAAAAAGCGCAAAACTGATAAAAAAGAAGTGATTAAAAAGAAAAAAGCAAAATTATGGTTAGTTTATATTTAAATAATAGCTTTTTTAATAAGATAATAATTGCTTTCATATCACACACTTTTCATCCCATACCTATCTTCTTCCTGGTCGTAATTGGTTAATCCTGCTATAACTTACCATTCAGCAACTCTCATATTGGGATATTTATATGTTTAAAATGTTTATAGCTACCTCAACTTTGAACTTTTTTACTATATCTTGTAAGTTAGTAAAAACTATTATTAATTATTTAAAGTTGTATTATTTATAGCAATTTTAACAAATGTTTAATAGAAAATGATGTCCTTTAAAATATTTAAACTAAAAGTATAAACACTGGCAGTTACAGATTAGCAATTTATAAGAAACATTTAGAGTAGATTTGTATTTTCCTTTATAAAAATGCAATTTTAAATTTTTATAAAATTATATTAAAAATTTTTATAGTTCTAGAAATACTTGCAAAAATTAATCACACATTTTTCTCAATATCAATGATTCTGTTAAGTTTACTACTTAACTTTACTACTACTAATTAGACTTAATTTTAATAATTGCATATAGAACAAATGCCTTTTGACTTTAGATATAAAAACACTCTCCATTTATTTTCTTAACTTTTTTTGTTTTAGGGTTGATGATGAATTGGATGAAGACCTTAGTTCAGAAGATGATGGTAGTGGGGAAGAATCATCAAACGACTCTAAAAATGATGAATTTAATATAGAAAAGTCATCTCAATCAGCAAGATCAGTCAATTCATTAGAAAATGTTCCAAACTCTGTGACTCTAGATAAAGCATCAGAACAAAAGGAAAAGGTTCAAGAAGCATAGAATTTATTATTTATAAACAATAAAAATGTAAAAAACCAATATCAAATTAAAAAATAAATATAAACAATTTTGGCAACAGGGAGTAGTTTTTTTAACTATAAACAAGATAGTTTACAAAATATCTATAAATGTCTTAGTCAAGTTTAAGAAATATGAGATATGATATATAAGTCATATGAAACACTGATAATAAGAAAAACTGAATAAACATGATTACTTAGCAAATACTCAGAGTAGAGTGGAAAAGCAATTTTTGGGACCTTTTTGTGAAAGACATAAAACTATAGTACTTAGTGGATATGGTACAGAACAATGTGGTAAAGAAATTATAGATATTAATGATATAATGATATATTAACGAGAGAAACATGTACAGAAAAAAAATCTGAGAAGGCTTACATTGAAACTTACATCTAAAAAATGAAATAGATATATGGATCAAATACATCATCAAATCGATGGCCAAGAGGACGAATATTGTATGTCCAGATTGATGTTTTTGGTAAAATCAATTTAAAAGTGTGCGTTAACTGTGACAAACTGTAAATCTTTTAAAAGTAATTAACTTACAGTTAAGTTCATGTTACACCTTTCTTTTATATCTTATTCAGTTCTATTTTTATTAGGGTTAAATGTTAGTCACACTTAACAAGCTAAATGTAACCCCCTGTACAAATACATTATATTATTTGCATGCTGTAATTGTGAATGTGTGTGTACTGTAAATATAAAATCAGTTTAAAATAGTACTAGTAGTACAAATGAAATTTTTGTTAACAGAACAAACATGCATAAAGTAAAACACAATTAAACCTTAGTCTGTTTGGTATTTAGAATTACTTCGAACAATATGTACGGAACCCTCTACGGATGTAGGTAATGTCTCCACAAATTCTGTAGTCTTCTGGAATTACCCTCTGTCTTAAAGAGGCACATATGGTCATGCTTTTTTGCATTAGATTTTGGCAAAATATTGCTTTGTCACATACTGAAAATGAAGAAACACATGTAACAGAATTGGGTACAGATTGCACATATTACAGCAAACAACTTCTAATTTCAACAGATCTTTTTTTGGCCTATGTCTCGTCCATCTGAATCCACATGAATACCCATCTGCATTGGAAGCATCAGGAAGTGGCAAGAGTGTAGAAGGAAAGTTTATGTTTGTATAATATTTGGCTATCACCAGCATAAGGCACATTTAGTATTGATTAAATCAAATGTAATTGCTCGAAACATTTTACCTTTATTGCTGACTGCTTTCTATTTGTCAGCTGCTTTCATTTCTATTCCACTTTTTTTTTACTTTATATACCTCCTTCTGACTTTATATTTCTGTTTTATCTGTAGCACTATTATAAAAGTTACATCTTACACATTGATCTTTTTTCGGTTTATAAAATGACAAAGGTAGATTATAACCATGAAATACTGATCTAAGTACATTGTACTTAACAGGTGGTACATTATTTTTAGGTTAATAGTGGCTGCAGATATATCACACTGATATTTAACTCACTTGATAGATAATGCCTCATAGTATCTCGATGACAATAATGGGATGCCATTCGAGGGAACATGTCAATCTGACAATTATGAGTCTTAATATGACGAACTTGCTCAGCGCATGTACATTCGGAGATGGTCTTCCTTTGCAATGGTCAAAGCCGACATAAACACCACTGTCTGCACGATACCTGTAGTACAAAAATATTTTTGGCACATCCTTACACGCTCATTAGAGCCACTCAGCAAATAATGATAACGACTTTGTTTTTTAGTTTTTTTTTCTCTCATTGCGATTTCTTTCTCTGTCAATGTTTTTCTCTTCAACTAAAGAGCAAAAAATTCTTTTTTGATTAGTTGAATCAGTAAGATTCCAATATTCTTGGTAAATTATTATTTGTCTTTCTCCAGGTATGTTAATGCTACATTTATATTTACAGTTGTTGCAATTAAGAATACGTGGTGAGTTATCTATTACTGTTACCCCTTTTCTGTTTATTTATTCTGTGCCAGACATTCGTAACAACTTCATCTTAGTTTTCTGTGCTGACGAAGCTGAGCTACTATTATTTTGGTCAGACGAAAGGTAGTCACTTCCAGAGTCGGCAAATGGCTCGTTGACACTACACTCTGATAATCGTCTTATATGAAAAGGCCCCGCCACTGTATCTAAACAGACATCGTCTTGATTTTCGTCTAAATTTAAATCTGAAAATATTCATCTTATAGTTTTTTAGCATTCGTCACTATAATCTATCCAATAAAAAATATTTATAATCCCACTACTTACCATTTTTTGCAATTTGACTATTGGCCTTCCTCGATTGTTCATTTTATTTTTATATTTCGAACACTATACTCCTGTTTAACAATTAGTTAGCTTAAATCGATATACAACACTAGGCTGGAACAGAATGACAAATTCCTGTGAGCACAGATTGATATTTACCCCACTCACACACTTAATTGCTACCTTTATGCAGACGCATGCAACACGTACTAGAATCTAACGAGCCTCCAATAATGTGGACAAGTATTGTATCTGAGGACATACAATAAAAGAGTCATTTGGTGTGAATTTTGTGAACGTACAAATACTGCATTTGACATAAAACATTTGTGCACAAGTTTATAGTGCTGTTAATGCACATGTCTTTAATGCTACTTTAGTAACTAGTACACGGTTCTAAAGGGACGTACAATATTTGAACACAATAAAGATTTCATATACGCGGTTTCTCAAAAAATATGAATTGGGTATATTGTTAACTCTTACATAAAATTCATATTTTTTGACAAACCGCATACATGACTGAAAAAATTGAATATCCGATGATTATATTTTAGGTTCTTGATCATTTATAACTTTTTTTCATAAAACTAAAAATAAAAAAGTTTTCCATAATGGTGCAGACTATGGGGAACTTCTTTAATTACACCCTTCAAAAGTTTCACGTTTGTTAAATGTAAAGGTTTAACATTCTTGCTTTAATTTACTACAACAGAACAGGCCAAACGTAATACGTGTAGTGTTAAGCTTTGTTTTACCCTCTAACCTGAGCATTGTTTTAGGCTAAAGATCCGAACTATCAGACAACCCAGGTGTCAAAACTGCTTAACTTAGTCGATTTTTTCTCGAGCTACATATATTTTTAAAAACGTTAATATAGTTTTCGACTTGTTTATATTTATTTTTAAACCCAAAGCTGCACTTTCTCATTAGATCATTTAGAAGAAGTTCGTCGGTACGATCTACCAGTATTGCAGTTTTGTCAACAAGCTAATATTTTTAATGAATTTGCCGTTGACTTTAATACCTTAATTAGAATCTGCTACTACATTCTTACTCTCTTTCTCTGTCTCTCTCTCTCTCTATATATATATATATATATATATATATATATATATATATATATATATATATATATATATATATACATTTAACCCCTTTGCCACACTCTACTATGACTATGACTGTGGTTTCAATAACAATTGCTCATAATTCTTTATTAATAATCATTAGCATCAAATCCCAATAATTGAAGATATTTTATCGTTTGATCAGACCTACAAAGATATGCCACAAACCATTTTTCTTCAAATTCTTTAAAACTATTTGTTCAGCGAATATGTGAATAGTATGTATATAAGCGAAAAATTTACTGTTGTACTTAATTATCCTTTTTTGAATTCCTAATATTTGGGTTCCCTCTGTATTTAATGAGAATCCTAAATATGTGAAACTTTTGAAGCCCAGCTTCTATAGTGGCGTTGTATTACTTTTGTCTCTATAGTAAAATGCTGAGGCGAGCGTCAGAGAACTAGCGTTACTAGTAGCGCACTAGTAGAACCACAAAATAACGGTTCTTCACATCGATTCACTACTCACGATCAATTCGTTTCTAGTCATCATATATTTATTCTAAGCAGGTTTAAATTAAAAACTGCATGAAAACAGACAAAATACAGACATTAAATGAGAAGTAAAAAATTAAGAGAATATTTATCAATAAAAGATTCGATTCGCAACGATTGTCAAAATTTAAAAGTCATAAATGTCATCCGATTAATAACAATGAATCATCTGTTTGAATTTTTAACACCCTTCTCGGTTAAAAATAATTTCATATCAATACAATTATTATTTTTAAACATTTATTTATTTTATATAATAATTAAATTTATTTATTTATATTTTATTATAATTTAATATTTGACATGTTTGTCAGAAGTAAACAAGATATGCTTTATTAATACATCAGCAGGTGGCGTTAGGAACAAACATAATAATTCACTAAATTATTTAAATATAATATAATTTTTATAAAATATAAATAATCAATAAAATTACTTTATTCAATTTTAAAAATATAGAAAACAGTTAAAGCTTCGCACCAGTCTACTGTACCGAACAGTTTTTTTTTAACTCGTCAGTTTAATTTGGCTTCTGTTTCCTCTTGTTTTTGTCTATGTTAACGTTTTTGTATTTCGAGATGTGTATTTTTAGTCTAATCGCTGTATCTGCTCTTTTCAATTGTGTATATATCGACCGTCTTCTGTGCAACACGATATTAATATCATCGATATACACCATAAGCTGTATTGATAGGAACTGGATCTTCTGACATTCAGCTATCTTATGATATATCCGAGAACCAAGTTGAATTCTACCGGGGCAAACTCACCACTTTGTTTTAGCTTAGCCCATTGACTATATAAACGTTTTCAGTAAGTTTATTCTGTATGCGGACTATTGTTGCTGTTGAATCATTAGTTGTTTTTACAAGACGGGTATATTTTCAGGGGATGTTTAACCTGTGTACATAACTAGCGTGTTCAATTATCATTGACAATTAATGTCAATGGCGTGTTCTAAGATTTCTTTAGAATTTGTTTTACGATAAAAGCTAATCGACTGTAGACTTTTCTTGCAGAAAGGTCATACGATATTCCTCGAAAATATTTTCAGTCAAAGGTCGAAGCCGCTGTTAATATTCTGCAAGCTGGCCAGAAGAGGGTTATGACACGATAATTTTTATATTTCAGCTCAATTCCTTCTTTTTTTTGTGCAAATGATTTCCGCTGGTAATTTTTCATGCATTCTATATCTTGTTTAATAATAAATTCATTTGTATTGTAGTGTTATGTCAGCCACCACCTAATTTGAACAATTCAGGGAGAATATGGCCGATTCCAGAATAATAAACGATATGCCAGCATTCAGAAAAAAAAACAGTTTGATAATTGAAAGGATCGGCAGTCACACTTTATTTGAAGTAGGTAAGTCTAGTGAATACTTGATTCAAGCCAAACCAGACTGAGAAAATTTTAAACCCAATAGTATAAATACTAAAGCGAATACATGATTTATTCCCTACAGGAAGCAATATATATACGAAAAACACGGAACCAGAGAAGAAAAAACCAAAAATCAGAGAAGAAGCAAAATTATTTGTTGATACAATTCAATATTATAGTTTTTATAGAAGACAAAAAGAACTTATTCTCAAAAGGTATACGTGGATAAAAGTATAAGGGAATGGACCGCAATAACTTCAAATGAAATAATAAGAATAAATGAGGGAACAAATATTTGCTTGGTGGGTTAACTAAATAAAAAAAATATTGTCCATATGTGATGAGCTTGTTCTACAAAAAAAAAAGAACTAATGTAAAATGGGTGATATACTGTCTTTTTCTTAATCCATGTCTTAACTCTGAATTCTCTTTTGGTTTAGATGTTTTTTCTGAATAAATTGTGCAAACATTACCGTCAGTAGGACTATTTAAAATGAGCAGAAGTTATGCTAAAATTAAAAATTTATTTTTAATATTCATTAGATAATAATACTTAAATATATTGTATTACACAATTATTCATCGTTTTCAGCTTCACCAGTATCTACTGTAGCACTTTCTTCTATTTCTTCATCTCTAGAATGTTCTTCATTGTCATCCATTCTTTCAACCTCTTGTGTAGTTGGTTCTTCTACATTTTGTGGATCTGATGGTTGATCGTCGATTGGTTCTTCTTGAATCGGTACCGGTACTTGTTTACCAGAATCTTCATCTTCACTATCTGTATCTCTATCTTCGCCAGGATGTGAAGACACGAAACCTTCATGAGATTGGGTTGGTACTTCTCCTGGTTTATTCCATTTATCATCCGACTAAAATTAAATTTATTATATATTAATAGATATGCAATGGTATATTGTTTTCTTCCTAATGCTTCGTCTGCAACTGCAGCAAACATTATCAAAGCCGATGTGGCAACAATTGTAACTATCTGTCGCCTACTAATGAGTGACATTATCAGTGAACGACAGAAGGTTACTACTCTTCTGACAGTGTATGAGTATAACATAAAAGCAGAAGTCAGAAAGTAAAAGTATGTAAAATAACTGCGCAACTGCGAATCATAAATCCGCAAAATCACTAGTAATTATAAATGTAATTAACTCTTGTTTACCTTATAATGCTGTTTAAGTTGTTTAACCCTTTGGATATAGAAATCATAAACAAAATTAGCCATTTCTACCATATCATGAATAACTCTTAGTTTTCTTACAGGTGGTTTGTTATCATTAACTCTTTTTGCTGGGTAGTACTCGTTTAGGATCAAATGTAGCTTTGGTGACCGCAAAGTGAGCTAAAAATAAAATAAATTAAAAAATAATATTTTTGTTGTTAGACTGAGTTCAAAATCTCGTGAAACTGGCGATTTGGTGACGTCAATATACGAACGAAACGATGAAATCAGATATTGCTGAAAACATTTAATTTTCTTAAGTGCGTTCTCATACCAAGACAGAGTCAAACTAGTTTTTGCATTACTAAAATAGTTGGAGTATTTATTATTTTTCTTCTACCGGTCGTTTTTAATACTTTATATTGAATTAACTATGAAATTAAAATAATGTTTTTAGGATTAATTTTTTTTTTGAGTATGTGTATTTCCAAGGTTCTTGAGGTGCTTGAGGTTTTGAAATATGTCTACTTAATGGAGTGAGGTCTTTGATCGTCATTATACACATCCCGGCAAATTTAAAGGAACAGGTTATTAACGCAATGTATTTCTTTATATTTTTTATTTTATAGACTGTATCTAGATAGCTCTGAATGCTCCTCGACATAATAAAGTTTTAAATGTCAAAACGTCAAATTAATTGGTTTATTTGCGATGTGTTTTATACATTTTAAAGTCGAATTATTTGTTGATAACAAGTACAAACTTGTATTTAATTGTTAATTTGTTTGAGTTTGTTGGAAGGGTTTTTTCTTTTGATTTGTTTTAATCAGTGGTGTTCTTACTCGTATTCATTCGTATACCGACTGATATTGCTAGGGTCATAACAATGGTCGAACGTGTAAGGAAGTTGCTGCAATGTTTGGCAAATCATCATCAACCATCCACCGTTGTGAAAGTCGTTGGAGACAAACCGGGGAATATATAAGAAAAATGGGACAAGGGACAAAACGTTTAACCACGGCTGTAGATGATCGACTTATGTGGAAGTCTGTGTTCTTCAGACTTAAACCCGATAGAGCATGTGTGGTAGATGCTAGGCAGATAACTAAGGTCACGAGTTCCTGCTATTTAAAAATAGAGAGGAAGTAAGAATTGATTTAATTGAGGAATGGGTGAGACTGTCTCAACAACTGATCGATAGCCTTATCAGAAGTATGAGAAGATAAATGACTGCAATTGTAAGAGCTCGTGGGGGAAACAAACTCTATTAAAGTGAAAAAAAATGCATAAAAAATCATTTAATTCGAATTTTACAATAAAGTTATTGTATTCAAAATCGGTATTTTGTTGAGTCTGACATCTTTGTGTTCTATTCGTTCTTAAACAGATTTCATATTGTACTACCATTGTAATACAAATTCAAAATAATTCACCAAAATTCGTATTATGATAGTATCCTAACAATATTAACAATATATAGACTAGAGAGAAAATAATTAGATTTTGCTGTATATACTGTAACAAAAGTCAACTTAGTTTCAGCTAAAACGTCAAAATACTAGAAATATTCCTAAATATATTCTTCTCCACCCCCCAAAAATTTCCAGCTGAAAATATAAGATAACCACTTAAAATATACAGGGTGTTTTATTGATAAATGTACATACGTTAACTGTAGATAGAGAACAGCTAAAACATCTTATGTCAAAAACGCCCTATTTAATGGATTTTACTACTCAAAAACCAGGATAGTTTTATGTCAATTTTTTTAGGTCGTCTTAATTTTTGTAACACATTCTAATTAGATCATATTTAAAACATGTTTCACATAACAAAAAAACTTAAACCTTACTTAAAAGAACAATCAACTAATCTGTTTTCCTATATTTATATCTAGGTGTGTATTACAAAAATTTAAGAAATCTCTTAACTTGATTTTGAAATTTATTTTAGGTATTTAAAAAGAGCACAAAATTTTGAATGGAATCATTAATCCTTTATGTCAATCTACTATAAACTAGTACTACTACAAAGAACAATCTACTACTCTTTGCTTGATTTGTGAATTAGTTTAAATAATCATTCTAGGACAAATCAAGATACGTACCGTGAAAATACCCACCGTGAGGGTATTTACAAATATCCCCGTACAAATAATTTAATAGCCACCGTGTGATACCTTAATTATAGTCTAAGAGATCAAAAAAGCTTTTTCATTTCATGAGCTACATTGATTACTTTCCCTATGCACTTATCCAGTAAAATACAGTATAAACATTTTCGGTTCTAATGTACGAATAGTAAGTTTTAAAAAGTAGCTTACCTGTTCGAAAGCTGGAGTTAGTTCAAAGCAATTTCTGAATAAAGCTACCCTAGCAAATATGTATAATCCCAAACGTGCGCGAGACATGGCTACTACAAGACGTCTTACATCTCTTAAATGGCCTACAGCTTTGGTTCTAACTAGTGATAGAATTATATAATCATTTTGTTGTCCTTGGTATTTATCAACGGTAGTAACCTACAAATATTTAACATTTGATATAAAATTGTAACTGTATATAATTTTAATATGCAATATTACAATAAAAAAGTCGAGATAATGCCTAAAAATAAAAGTTGACCCAAAGATTTAAAAGAGATAAGTCAGGGATACGAGTGTAGTCGTACATATATCCTCGATTTGTTTCCATGTGAAGCTCTCGGTGTTGTGCTATGTTCAACCATCTTTCCCTGCTATTTTCCTGATATAATCTTATCATCTGGTTATTAATGGTCTCGTTTTATTTTCTCCCTTAGTTTCAACTGATATTCTTAGCGTTACTTATATTCTATTATTGAGATAAGAAAAATCATGATCAAATACTACCACTATACATATCCAGAATAGAAGACTAATAGAAGCATAGAAGAGAAAAATTCACAGTGGAACTTAAAACAGATAACACATATCGGAACAGACTAAATAAAAGCGGCAATATCAGACCTTTAAAACAATAGACATCGTCTAATGAAGAAAATGAAGAATGAAGATATCTGGAACAATGAAAAATACCAGATAATTAGGACAATGTGATTTAGAAATGTACCAGTCACAAGAGCAAACAGGTTTCAGGAAAAAGTACAGTCGATCATATTCAAACAGGATTATCATTGGAAAAACACGGAACATCATTGATAGAATAATCACAGGGATACAGGGATATATAATTTATAAAAATATCTGCGTTCATGCTACTAGTACAATGACGAAACCATATAGATACGAAAAGTAAAAAAAAAATTTACCAGTATTAACATACGCAGGAGAAATGTAAGCCTTTACAGCTATTAAAAACAATCCAAAATCTCCAGTTTACACAAAGAAATATTAAAGGTGCTATTTAAAAAAAAATTTCTCCATCCAATTAGGAAAATGTCCAAATTGTAAGACATTACAAACAATTAAAATTTCAACATAAAATGCTGAATTGAAGACGATATTTGCAGGATAAAATCCGATTCGAATGTAAGAGATACATTACAAGTGATTTAAACACAATATATACTGGAATCGCAATGGGTGTTCGTACTTCAAATGACAACACCCAGTATGTCAGCATAAAACGAGGAGTACATCAGAGATGCCTCCTGTCTCTGCTTCTCTTTTTTAACATCTATGCGGAACATATTATTAAGGCATCTTTGGAGAAACTTGGATAACGCAGAAGTTTTAAGGAAAATTAATACCCACCCAAAACTAGTCCAAACTGTTAGATGAGAAAAACGGCTTACCTCGGTCGTATCATGCACCACACTGAGCACGAACAAGCAACAACTAATCTTGAAGTAAAATAAAGAAGGAGTATAGATCGAAAGAAAAAATCGTGGCTGAGAAATATAAAAGGTTGAATGAACATGCAATGAAATAATTTAATACACGCAGTCCAGAACAAAAATGAATGGTCGCAATCTCAACAGAGATGCACATAGAAGAAGGAGGGTACATTGTAAATTAGATTTGCAGGAAGTTTAATTTAAATTAGTTTATGATGCTTCGGCTCGACGACTGTGTGGGATGGCAGATTAACTTCGAAGTGAGTACATTATTGTGTTCATGATTCGAGCCACATAATTGTCATCGAAAATTTTCAAACGCATGAGTATAAAAGCCAAAATTAATCTGCTATAAATTAGAATTCACTAGTGAATGGAGTCGACCGATGAATGGATAGTACGATATTGGGTTCGTGGCTCGGTGATGCTGATTTGTTGAGCTTTATCTGAACGCGGTAAGATGCTCGAAAACAAGAATATACAAACATACATAGTTTGTGATGTCAAAATAGTATCTACATTGTTGTTAGGAACTAATATCTCTAGAATATATGAAAAAAAAAGTGAATAAACAGGCGTTTGACAAACTAAACAGCAGAACAATGATACAAAACTTACAAGATAGTAATATACCAAATAAAATTATAAGAATGATAGAAATGACAATGCGAGATTCCCAAACAATAATAGACAGCGGAAGAGAAAGAACAGCAATAATAAAAATAAAAATGAAGTAAGACGAGGAGATGCGCTCTCAATGATGGTAGGTACTATTTATTCTATCACTAGATATGATAATAAAAAAGCTGTCAAACGCAGGAACTATAAACAAGAATGCAGTACAAATAATAGGATATGCAGACGATATAACCATAGTAGCAGCAGATAAAAAGGCATTAAAGAAAACCTTCCAAGAAATAGAAAACTAAGCCAAGCTAAGAGGACTAGAACCAAATAAAAATAAAAATAAATACATGAACGTAAGCAAGAAAAAGAAGACACAAACGACAGAACTGATAATAGATGCACACAGTTTCGAGGAGGTTGAAACATTTAAATATTTGGAAGTACTAGTCAACAGAAGAAATGAAAGTGTAGATATGAAAAGAAGAATTAAAACGGGAAACATAGAGTTTTACAGAAATAAAAAATTGTTTAGAAATAAGAAAATAAGCCGAAACACAAAAATGAAAATCTACAAAACGAGTATAAGACCAATAGTAGGCTGCAGAAACATTTACATTAACAGCAAGAGAAGAAGAGCAATTGAAAGTTTTTGAGAGGAAAATTATCAGAAAAATACTGGTACCAAAGAGGAAAAACGAAGAGAATGCAAGACAATGGATGAATCACGAAATACAAGAATGGATGGGTCAAGAGAAGGGACAAGAGATGGTGGGACACAAAATGAGAAGAGAGAAGAGCAAACCGTTAAGAGTTATAACAGAATGGATACCACCAGGTAAAATAACCAGATGCAAGCCTTAACTGAGATGGAAACAACAAGTGGAAGAAGATTTAAGGAGTACGGAAATTAAAAATATAGAAACGACAATCAAAGAGAGAGAAGAATGGAGAAAAGTAGTGGAAACAGCGAAGTCACACCAGAAACTGTAAAACCAAACCCAGAATGGGAGGATCCCCCACACAAAAAGGATCTTCAAGTGAAAACAGCTTCAGCTTTTTCGGGAGCGTCATGTTACGTCATGTTAAGCCAAATAGAAAAATACGCCGTAAAACGTATTAACAATAGATTCCTATTGGCAAATTAATTACATAAGAATAATGCAAGTAATACAATATAAAATATTACTTACTTTGTGTGGTCGGCCTATAAGTACATTATTAGCACATCGGGTATTAATAACATCTCTGATTAAATGTTTTTGTCCATTGTATGTAGTAAGTATAGTAATTTTATTTGCAGGATAACCAATTAGTCGCATATACATAAACATAGCAACACAGTATTCAGCTTCAGCAAGATTCTGAAATATTTAGGTGAAGATTATTAAAATATATATACACAAAATAAAGCATTACATTAAGCCACTGGCAAAATATAATAAAAGATAACTACGTTTTAACAGATACCTCTATTTATTGCACATGTTCTCTAGACGAACATTTTTTAAGAAAAGAATCATTTGATAATATTATAAGTCTGTACAAAGGCACCTTTTCATGCCATGCTGTTGTATATTTGACAACTTTAAAAGTTGTCGACCGGTTTTGTATTGTACGTACAAATCAAAATAATTAGAACGGTAAATATTTTTTGGCTATTGATGATAATATTGACTACGTCACTACGTAAATTGTGAGTCGCTAACATTACGGTAAGTTGTATATGACTTATATTTTTTTTTCTAGAAGCCTCTGTTATGAGCCGGTCGTATTGCAGGCAATTGGCTTATTGTACATCTTCCATTTCTTTATATCCATTCCAGAATTCTGGGACCCTGTACTAGTTTATACAGGTCTAATGGATGGGTAGTCCATAGGTCCTACCATATATATCTGGAGTCACTTCGTTGTCTCCAAAAAGTGTTTGCCGCCTGCGATCCAATACCTCGCAGTCATGCAATAAATGGTTTCAGGTTTTCTGTTACAGAGTCTGCAGCGCAAATCTCTATGAAACAGTCCCATTGTAATCAGGTGCCCCTTAACTGGTGCATGTCCAGTAAGGAAGCCTGTTATGCCTCTGAGCTGATTCCTGCTTGTTTTCCGCAGTACTCCATCCCTATTAGCATATTATGTCGGTCCAATATACATCTTGCCATGTATACTGGACTGGGTATATTTTCCCAGAGCAAGTTGTATTGGCTTCTAATCCAGCATTTTTTTTTTGGTCGCGGACGATGCTTCCCTTTACAAAAACAAACTATTGTGCACTAACGCTGCACCTTGTATGTAGATGAACTCCTACATATAGTTTAAATATTTTAAGTTTACATATTTTATTTTCTTCCTTGAACAGATACCTTGGGTCGATGGATACTTTATACAGCATGATTGCTATCCGTTTAATTAAAAGAGTGTCCATAGTAATTTAATTTACTTACTTGCCAATAACAATATAAGATAACGTAAGGTTTTCTTTACCTGGTAAAAATATGGACTTGGTTCTGATTCGCCTGTACCATTAAAATCTTGTACATCTATTAGTTGAAAATCGAATGCAAAACCAGGATTTGCAAGTTGGTATTCCTTCCAGTTTTCCACGTGTTTTAAATTTCCTAAATTTTTGTATCTCCATTTGTAAAGATTGCAAATGCTGAAAATAAAAAAAATATATGATACTTTTTCAAACCTAAGCCACACTCTTCCTAATCTAAAGAAAACTCGCTCTTATAATGTCATACTCCTACCCCTCCCCACTCATAAATATATAACTTATGTGATAAGTGTAGTATTAGGTAGACTCAGTCTTCCGATCTCGGCAAATGTTACTGATTGGAATAACAAGGCACATATGAATTCATTGAATTAGGCTACAGAATCAAAATACCTAGATATCTTTAACGGTAGACAAGCCAAGGCGATATTAAAGGTAAAGAATCCACTTACCAAAAATTAAAACTCATAAAACTCTCATAATGAACTGGCATGAGACAATAAAGTGTATTTAACATAGTTTTTTACTTGGACAGTTGTCATTTAAGCAGTCTCAATTAACATGAGCTTCATTAAAGAATTTATTTATTTATTTATTTATTTATTCATAAAATATAAGAGAGATTGAAACCATTCAAAAGATACGATGGACACAAACCGGCATTAGGCATAAAAAGAACATCTATTACAGCTGCAACCCGCACCAATACAAGTTGGTAAATACAGCCTTCACGATGTTACTAATGCCAATAGGTTAATACTTATTAGTATGGCAACTACCAAAGGCATGATTATGGGAAGCACATGTTTGAATCATAAGAATATCCATAAAGCAACTTGAATAACACCAAATTGATCATGTTATAATTGACAGAAGGTACTTTATGAACCTAAAGGACGTCGGAAGTTACATACCTGCAAATAATGACTCAGACTTAAGGATAGAGGAAAAACGCATACACCAAAAACAGAAAAGAGACTCAGAAAACGACATACTAGAACGGCTCGAAGGCCATATGAGTCAAGGAGAAACAAGAAAGTTATATCACCAAATAAATGTTATTAGAAAATAATTTAAGCCGAGAATCAACCTCTGTAATGATAAGGATGGCAACTTGCTTACAAACAAAGAGGATATCCTATTACGAGGGGTAAGACACTTTCGAGAGTTGATGAAAGGAGTACCACTAACAACAGTTACCAACAACAGAGGTACTACTAACAACATAGAACTGGAGTACTGAAATGAGGAATTTGTGAAACCTTCCTCGGTAGAAAAACCGAAAATATATATAAAATAAAACTAAAAAATCATAAATGCCCAGGCAGGGATGGCATCCCAGCAGAGTTATTTAAACACAGTGGAGAGCAGATCACCAAGGTAGTGCAAAAAATAGTTTGTAAAATTTGGTCTGAGGAGCAAATGCCAGCCAGCAAATGGAGCTTAATAATGGGGCTTAATATGCTCGTTACAACAAAAGCGGAACCAACTAGAATACAATAATTACCGCAGAAATAACTCTCCTAAATACAGCATACAAGATATTGTCAAACATTTTGCATGAGAGATTTTAGCCTTATAGCGAAGCGTTCGTAGGAGAATATCAGGCAGGTTATAGTTATATGTACCATCTTTTTGTCGATTTTAAAGCGATATATGACAGTGCCATAAGACCAAGTCTTTACAACGCTATGAATGATTTAGAAATTCATAAAAATTGCATATGCATGATAAAAAGAACAATGGCCAAGATCCTATCAGCAGTAAAAATTTAGAACGACTCATCAACCACATTTGAAATAGATAGGGGATTAAGGTAGGGAGACGCTCTGGCGTGACAGCTTTTTAACATAGGCTTAGAGACGCTGGGTTAGATAGCATGGAACTATATTTAATAGATAAGTCCCAATTGAAATTCAAAATAAATTACTGCCGACTAACACAAACACCAGAGCTGGAAATGTTAATGCAGATCTAATTGCCAATGACCAAAACTTCTAAGCGGTCATGTATCTAGGGACATAGGTTAATCCCAATAATAACACATCAGGGGAAATAAAAAGGCGAATCATAATTGCAAACAGGTGTTATTATGTTCTATCAAAGTACTTAGCTAACAAAAGTCTATCTCAAAAAACTCGTGTAAGACTGTAAAGAACACTGATAGTTCCCTTTCTCACATATGGATCAGATGAATCATGTCTATTGAGATTTGAAAAAAAAAGGTACTACGCACGATATTAAGAGGAATATGTGACAACAGAATATGGAGGCCTATATATAAAATCGAACTGCAGAATATCTACAAGCATCAGTCTGGCGGAAAAGACATTACCATTATAATCCAGCGACACTGTATGCAGTGAGCAGGACATATAGCCCGGACCCCGGAATCGAACAAGTGTCGCTAATATTACCCTTTACAAATCAGCTGTTACGATACTTCGAGGAAAAGAAACTGAACTTTTATTCGGAAAACTTTTATTGTTATAACCGGACATACAATTAATAAAAGCGGTCCAAAAATTAAAAATACGATATAAGGAACTTAAAGTATAACACCAAAGACAAAGACTATAAAGAAAGTATTAAAAGAAGACTAGAAAATCAACAAAATCATAAGTAGATCAACAAAGAATGCAAAATTGATAAACATAATTTTTAAATAATAATTTTTTACTTTTAAGTTTACGTTAACATTAGCTATGAGCACGCTTGCTTGTTTGTATAGTAATTTTCAGTCGAAGCGTAAATTTGACCAACAGAGCATAAAATTAATTACTAAATTTAATGGACTTTAAAAGTAAGTTTTCTCTAAAAGCTTACATTTTGACGTCTAATAACCAATTAAAATCTGCTCAAACACAGAGTTCACTTCCGCGCTGATGTGCGGTGGAAACAGACCCAGTGGTTTGGGTGGGACCCATTTTTCTAAAGAGATAACCTACCTAGATGATGTTAACCGTATGTTGTAGACCGCTAGTACTGCAGTTGGTTTATTGTACATTTTTCATTTTTTCATGATACTAATTCCAGGATTCTGTAACCCTGACCAGCTTGTACAGATCTAGTCGATGGATACCATATGATTTTGGAATCACTTGCATTCTCCAAAAAGTATTTGCCGCCTGCGATTTCTGTCCTGTGGCTGCCTGTGCGGTTTCCGTAGAAAGTCCTCCTCGATTGCACTATCTCTAATATGCCCATGGGCAGTTTTTCTAAAGTCTGTAGTACGAATGAGATCAGACTTATCGGGCTCAGGAACTCAACTTTCACCTGTCCGGTTTTTACAGGCTTGGATATAGAAGGCATCCTCATTAACCTCCATGCTTTTTGTATGTACCTCAGTTCAAAACTAGCCCAAACGAAGTGCTGGTATACGCTAATACTGGAACTGACAGCGTGGAAAGAGAATGGAGTTGTGCACGAATAAATGCAGTAGTAATTGAAGTATTGTTAAGATACGCTGCAGGAATCAAGAAATACTAGTTCATGGCAAACTGTCCGGTATATGTCATATCGGTAAATAGCAAATCGCTAAACCGATGTGGAGGTTTCTCTTAATTGGCCAGTCAAGGGGATGAGAATCACAAAAAATTCCTTTCAATCCAGAATATAAACTATTTTACGGGATTAATAGGCTGCTTAGTCGCTACTATATTACACGATTTACCTACTATATGGACAAAGCAAACAAGTAAGACAACAACACAGCCTCAGTCATCTAGAAAATATGGAACTAGAACCCGACATTAAACATATACCGCAACAAAACAAAAGAAAACTCTTGTTTTTCAAATAACTCATTCATAGTATTTAGATATAATAAAGCTAAAGTTTATCTTAGACCAAAACTTTCCATTTTATGAAGAATACATACCTTGGTCTTGCCCTACCTTGTCCGTCCAGCTCAATGGTAGGTACTCCCAATCTAACAAGTCGTGTAAACAAGCTCTGTTCCATATTAGAATATTTTTGAAAGGCCATATTTTTAATAACTGGCGGTAACTGATGGTGATCGCCGATCATTATCCACCTTTTTAGTCTATTAAAACCGTCTTGTGGGTTCTGGAGGAGAAGTGGGATAAACGTTTCGATTTCCAAAATCTGAGCTGATTCTTCCATTAAAATATTATCATATTTAAAACCTACAAAATTCATCCAGCATGTCAATAATATGTATCATTATTTTATTAAATTATTTCATTAACTTTTTAAAATTAATTATTCAAGAAATTTATTCGCTCCAGTATTGACTTATACTGGTTATAAAGAAATGCAAAATAAAAACAAATGGGACCAGAAATGAAAGAAATCACGCTAACAGATTTTAATTACGTCTGAAGGGAAATATATTAATGGAAACAGAGTAATTGTACAATTACCTATAATTAAGAAAACAAGAAGGGACAACTAGAGCAACTATCCAAGCAGAAAAACATGAAAAATATTTGTACAACGAAATTTTTATACGATAAAAATGAGTTAAAATATAATACAATGTAAGAAGTACCTCGTTCACATCTTGAGAAACAGCGAATTTTACAAGCAAAAGTAAAAGGAAAACGCTGACCAGGAAAGTGAAGGATTTCCTGGCTGACAAATATACCTACGTGGTTCAACACAATAACCAGACATCTCTTCAAAGTAGCAGTGTGCAAAGTACAGATTGCCATGACGGTCGCCAATATCCGAAATGGAAAGGTACGACAAGAAGAAGGTGCAGAGAAAATGTGACATTTACATAGGCAGAAGAATGGTAGAAGGAAATAATATTGACAATACCAAAGCAAGTTCGTGGGGAGTTGTCTGTCTCCCATCGGATGCGTCCCCAGGTGGTAGATAGGGGAACACCTAAACAGGTCATACGACCGGTGGGTAGTTGGGAAATAAAAATACCAACCGCGAACCAAAACAGATTAAGATATGGTAACCCTAACAGAAGAGTCCCTGGTCCCCCAGGTTATGGGTTGGGTTAGAGGCTGAGTAAAAAAAACATATATTACGGAACCTCAGGAACTATTAGCTGGACGGAACTCACGACGACGACTCTGCAAACAAAAAATAGAATTGAGATTAGGAACATGGAATACACGAACCTTGTACCGAACTGGAGCACTCACATATTTACTAGACATAGTGAACACATACAAAGTAGATATTTTAGCACTGCAGGAAATACGGTGGACGGAAACTGGCACTCTTGACCCATTCAAGAGAATCCATTCCATATATTATAGCAGAAATGAAAACCAACACATAGATGAGGTGGGATTTATTATAAACCGAAGAACAAAAGGCCTTATTATTGACTTCAAAGCCTACAGTCAAACAATGTGCAATTTGCGCTTAAAAGGGAAATTCTTCAATTACAGTTTGATCAATGCACATGCCCCAACTGATGACAAACCAGAGGAAATAAAAGAATAGTTCTTAGAAGACTTAGAGCAAGCCTACAGGAGATGTCCCAGAAATGACATTAAGATTGTATTAGGTGACATGAAAGGTCAGGATAGCCTTGATGATTTCCAATCTCCGATAGGAGTGGCACAAGAAGAAGAAGAAGAAGGTGACATGAATGCAAGAATAGGACGAGAGCAAGTTTTTATGCCCACGATAGGAAAGCATAGCCTACACAACATCAGTAGCGATAATGGATTACGACTGATAAACTTAGCAGCAGCACTCAATGTGACAGTCGCTAGCACCTATGTTAAATATAAGAACATACACAAGGTAACCTGGACCTCTCCTGATGGAAGAGAAACGCATCAGATTGATCACATCTTAATAGATTCAAGGCATGGAACAGACGTAATAAACTGCAGAAGTTATAGAAATGATCCAGAATAGGAATATGAGTGATAATAAAATGAGAAAAATGCTATGCATAACTTAAGCTTACAATTAAAAGTAAGAATCTTTGCTTATATATCAGTATTGCTATGGAATGGACGTTGGGATATTAAAGAAGGAAATTAGTGATCGGCTAGAAGCATTTGAAATGTAGACCTACAGAAAAATATTAACGAGTTGAAAATTAATAATAAATAAAATTAGGATAAACAATAACTGGGTCATGTGATTAGAGGAAATAACTATCTGTTACCGCATAAAATAATACAAGACAAAATATAAGGAAAGAGGAGTATTGGAAGAAGACATTACACTTGATGGAGAAGTAATGTGGTCCAGATATTTTAGTTCTCTTATGCTAACCTTTGTCTTCATTTCATTTTCTATGGTTAAAATGGTTTCTTTTGCACAGACAAAAGTTAATTTTATTTTTAAAACGGATTTCTACATAATTGCACATTAAAAACAACTATTTCATACCAATGTCCACGAGTTCCTTCCTTTTCAAAGCCGCATGAGTACAAGTCATCGCGATAATTTTTGCTTCTTTTACCAATAAATATTTCGACCTATCCAAACCGGATCTTAACAGTTCAAATGCTCTAAATTCTTCAAGTTCCTTAAAGATATGATCTATGTATCTAAAGCAACCTTCAGCTACTTCGAGATCTTCTTCAAACGACTGTTGTTTAAATAGAGGCTGTGGAGCATTACTGAAGAAATCGTGGAATGGGAATTCATCCGATATTATCTTCGGAGGTAGGACCTAAAATATAATATTAAATATATTAAAACAATTATCACTGCATTATCATATGATTTTTTGTATGGAAATTTTTTAATGGACGTTCGAGATGGGATCCTAAATGGGATAGAGTGAAATGACACAGAAGTTAGCAAAAAACAGTTTTCCTCATTATCTGTACATAGTGTGATCGATCTTCGAGTTTTCTTATGGTAAAGTGAGTTTTTATAAATTAAGCTGACGATCTGGTTTCTAATGATAACAAATTCACTAAATAAGCATGATGTTACTTACATATAACCCAGTTAACAGATAGACAAGTGTCTACCTCCACTACGGCTGTTAGCGTGCAAGTACTTAAATAATATGGACATAAATATTACCAACACTTACCTTCTTCGATTTAGGTTTAACAACACTTAAGTAATGCTCCCATCTTGACAGAACTTGATATAAGTAAAAATGTCCAGCAGTCTCACAGGTATAAGCAACGTCACCATCTACTTTCAAAGACTTCTGCAGTTTCTCAACTTCCATTAACAAATCCAGTCTTTTAGCTAAAACATAATTTACTCTACCATATCTGCTAAAATCTTTCTCGGTTTCCAGAGCCTCTTCACCGTGACCAAGACGTAACAAGTGCCTTTCATCTATATCTAAAGCAACGATTTTTTCGAACAGCTGATTTAATGCTTGATTCGAATGTGTTACGATAAGAGTTCTTTGATTGGGAAAATTGTGGTAGAGATTGGAAATTATTTGAACGGCTACATCAGTCTTTCCGGTACCAGGTGGACCAACGACCAGGGTTAAGCCAGGTTGCATGCCGGATTTAATGGCCTCAATCTGAGTTGGAGTGAAGGGGATCATATTTCTAAAAACAAGCAAGATTATTAACGTTTTCATGCTATCCCCTACAAAATAGAATACAATTATTACAAAATGAAATAAAGCAATAGTTCAGTCAGTCTAAAAGAGAGTATAATCTAAATGAGTGCTGCTACAGCTATAGTGAGAATTTAAATTCTATAAAAAATTCGAAAATATTTACTGGTTTAGTTATAATTAATCCCCAAGGAAACTAAATTCCTGTAGTTAGCTGTATACCATGTACCACAAAAAAATGTATTTAAAAATTCCTTTATAAAAGGTATAATAATAAAAAGACCCTATCGGGCTACATCACAGAACGTTTTAGGAATAACTATTCGATCATCAGTGCTATCTGGATATACATGTTCAGAGCCAATAGATACATGGGTAAAAACCCTTTAAATTTTATATGATTACTTTTGAGTTACATTTTTGATAACGGATACAGAATAACTTGTAAAAGACAAACATAGAAAGTTATAAGAAAACAAGAAGAGTAGAATAAAATGGGAAATAACAGAAACAATCACTTAAATTTTTTTTGTTCGTTTACTGTGCAATCAATCAAAAAGAACCAATAAACATATTTGTTGACTCTACATTGGCGCGAAGTAGAATAAAACGAGAAATAACAGAAACAATCACTTAATTTTTTTTGTTCGTTTACTGTGCTATCGGTCAAAAAGAACCAATAAACATATTTGTTGACTCTACATTGACGCGGAGACAAATATTTCAATAAATATTTATTCTACATCAATATTACAACTATAGATTTTTAACTCAAGAATAATAAATCTAATGGTGTAATAATAAATTTTCAGGAGTCTCGTTTGTAGTGGTTCTCTAATCGTTGTAAATATTCATCACTATGTGACACTATCACTTCACTCACAGTTGGCACTTGTAGGTCTTGTAGTATGTTTTTATTACCTACAAACCATGGCGCATCAGTTATTGTTCGTAACAACTAGTTTTGAAATCGGTCTATGATTGCTAGGTTGGATTTTGAAGCAGTGCCCCACACCTCTAATCCGTATGTCCAAATTGGCTTCAGTATGGCTATGGTATTGTACGCCAGTAGTTTGTTTCGAAACGACAACTGGGACTTTCTTCCGAGTAACCAATAATATTTTCTAAATGTGTTATCAAGATGTTTTCTTTTTTTCCATATATGAGTTTTCAGGTGAGTCTCTTGTCCATATGTAAGCCTAAGTTCTTTACAGTATCTACCGTTAGACGGGGAGATTGTTGAGTAATGCTTGAGGTGAATTGTTATGGCGTTTAGTGAATACTATGTGGCTTGATTTAAATTCATTGAGTGTTAACTTCCACTTCTTAGTCCATTTCTGGAGTTTTCCAAGTTTTCTTGGAGTTGTTCTGCCGCAACAACGGGATCTAAAAGTACCGCCATTATTGCATTATACAGTGTGACTGTATGTTTTTTTATTGTCAGTAGACAAATCAGATGAAAATAGTAGGTAAAAGATGAGGAATGCCTTCTTTATAAGATGTAGACCGGTTATTTCGTCTTCATATTTTACTTGGAAGTATCTTTCTTTTAGGTACGAGTATAGTATGTCATACATGTTCTGGTGTAGGTCCATTTTTAGTTTATACAGTAGTCCTTGATGCCAGTCCTTATCAAAAGCTTGACTGATATCGATGAATGCAGTTGAGCAATATTGCTTATTTTCAAAAGAGTTTTGAATTAATTCTACCAGTCGATGGATCTGTTCAATTGTTGAATGTTTGGATCTAAATCCAAATTCGTGTGTCGGTATAAGTTATATAGTTACAAGTTATAGTGTCTGCAATAATTTCTATTAGTCTCTTAGCTAGTAATTTTTCCATAATTTTCGACATGAAAGGCAGTAGACTTATTGGTCGGCAAGAGGTAACCTCGTGTTGAGGTTTAACAGGTTTTGGGATTAGGATTATTTGCGCTACCTTTCATTGTGCTGGAAAATATTTAAGTCTTATGACGGCGTTTGTAAGAAAGGTTAACATAAGTATCCCTTGTTGCGGTAGTTCTTTCATAATTTTTCCAGTGATTAAGTGGTGTCCTGGAGCTTTTTTAGTGTCTAACTCTGTTTTTATAATGCACTGTATCTCATTTGGTGTAATATGTTGTATTTGTCATCTAATGGTGTTTGGAAGCTCTCGTTTTTAATGCTTGATAGGTAAATCACTTAATAGTTATGAAAAACTTCTTCTTCTTTATCTTATTAAAAAATCTGTTACAGGTATCGTGATATGATGACTTCATGAATTGATTTTTCCGATGGTCCTCCACTTCTCTCATCTCCTTTGCCTTCAACTTTTGACTATAGGGTACACTTCTCAAAACCATCCCTTCTCTATGAGTATCTAAAGCGTCTATGAGGCTTTTATATTTCTCTGGGAAAACCAAGCTTTTTACGAGTCTGATTTTGATATCTACAGTTATTTTATGGCTTTTTCAGTCATGGAGTCTGCATTTTTGTTAATTACGCCTGTTGCATTTTTTGCAATTGATGATCTCTGCTTTATGTCTTTAATGCAACCTCTGAAATTATCAAGAACTCTAGGTAATCAAATTGGTCAATAACTGTGATATTGTTGATTGCTGATGAAGGGCCTTGATTGGCTTTAATTAGGTGTGCCTATCATCACGATCCTTGTTGTTTCTCTATTAATTTTATTAACGACAAATATAACGTATTTCTAATTAAAATTGTGGTTTACCCCCATTTAATATAGTAACTAATAAGACCAGCGGTTGCACTTTCAACATTATTTCAGTGATTTTTAATAGTTCAGTCATTTCCAGAGTTTGAGTTTCCGGAGTTGGCAAGAATAGCTGTAGGCCGTAGAGATATGCTTTGACGACGTTTCGGCAAGGTCGCACTTACCATTGTCAAGTCAGGTAGTAACGCTACTTGCTGGTGCTTGAAGTAAACTTACTCTCCTGGTCGAAGCGGTTACTTATATAGTCGAACTGCCGTGCCTCTCTAACGGTCCTTGGCAACGCTTCTTGTGATTGGCCCTGTCCCGATACAGGTAGGAGGAGTCCTACTAGTTGGTCTTGTGGTCTAATTTTTTTTGACTTTTTCTTTAATACCGTATTCCATGTAGTTGGAAGCCTCTGAGCATCATCGATTCTGAACATCATCGACAATACCGACAGAAAAATCTCAACTATTTTACAATTCACCAAAACGACTGTGACAAATCGTATATCGGACAGACCAACCGAAGAATCAATGTTAGACGAAAAGAACGTCGAAAGGAGAGAAAAACGTCGTCCCTTGCACAACACGTCTCAAATATAGGACATAATAAACCTGAACTAAATGACGATGCGACGCTAACTTACATTGAAATTAAAAGAAAACGAAAAATCAGAGAATCAATAGAAATAGAAAAAATCCTAACAGTCTAAACCAAAGGGATGATGCTCAGAGACTTCCAACAACATTACTGTAACGCTGGTTAATGCACAAATTTTTCTCGGTAATATCAAATGATGCGGCATAAGATTTGTCGCATCTTCCTCCCATTCACTAAGTCAAAGCCTTTACTATAATCAATAAAGCACATAATACGTTGTGATGTTAAATTCCCTGGAGTTTTCTATAATCTACCGTATGTTTAATTTGTTCCCTAGTTATCCTGAACAAAACCTTTGTATCTTCTTTTGTAATATATATAGGAGTATTTTGCTGCAGTGTGTAGTTAGTGGTATTTTTTCGATAACTGCTACATGACTTCCTGGTTTCTTTTTTATATACAGTGTAGCCCTGGGGCCACTTGCAGGTATCCCATACTTTTTGAGAGATTTGGTATATCACATCAAATCCAAAAGTTGTGTTTTCTTATTTTGACAGCTTGTCCACATTAATCCCCACCATAAATACATAAATTTTTTTGTATACGTTTCATTTTCTTAGGGCCGGTTGTTCGAACGCTAATCAAAACTTGATTGTAATCAAATATTTGATTAAAAGCAAATACGTCACAGCAGCTGTCAAAATTATTAAAAATTGCTTATTATTATTGATTTCTAAATAAAAACATGAAATTAACACCAGAACGAGTTTAATTATGGTTTATTTTAAATTAAAACTCAAAATAATATAATTGAATAAAATTAATCAGTCTACATAACCTCAAAATGTGACGTATTTGATTTTAATTAAATATTTGATTACAATCAAGTTTTGATTAGCGTTCGAACAACTGGCCTTTATTGAGGCCTTTATAAAAATGAGAAACACACTTTGGAGCTACGATCTTAGTATTGATCTTTGCGTTGGAATGACATATTGCTATATTTTTTCCAGTGTTACTATATGAAGTGAAAATGTAGACTTTCGGTGAGGCTATGCTTAAACGTTTGGAAGCCATTGAGATGTGGTTATATAAATGACTAGTAAGAATAAGTTACGTCGACAGAGTTAGAAATGAGAAGGTCTTTAGACGGCTGAACCAAACAACACAATTGGAAAGTATAATAAAGAGACGCAAGCTGGAACCCTTCGGTCACATTAAACGACACCCTGAAAAATATGAACTTTTGCATCTGATCATTTAGGGAAAGATCCAAGAACGTGGTCCTGGTAGAAGAAAAACATTATAGCTGAAACATCTAAGAAAATGGTGCGGAAAATAGACTACATCATTATTTAGAGCTGCTGTCACTAAATAATGGTAAACAACATATCGAACGATCGTTGACGTTCATGGAACTAGAAGAAGATTCTTTCCATCTAATTAATATGACCTGTTTAGAAATAGTATGCAGTTATCTCCTTTAATAGCGATGTGAATTGGCATAGAAGAGCGTGTTATCTGCTTTACTTTTGTAACTATATTTGGTCTCAATCTTGATCTTATATTCCTCTACTTCTTTGTATTTTTGTTCAGGTAGAAGTTTTTGTCTTTTAAAAACATCTAATCACAATCACTCACTCATGGAAGGTTAATTTAATTTAAATATGTTAAATTTATACATTTTAAATGTTTTCTTCAAATTTATTGTCCTTCTTTGCGTTTTTATTGCTATGCAAATGTGAGGGCGCGCGTTTCCAAAATAAATAAATAGGCACCGGCCGCAAAAAAGATTTATTTTTTAGACAGTTATTTTTTAATTATTATTTGAATAATCGCTTATTTTAAATAAAGTTTTAAAATTATCTCTCCTTTCAATCATCTTGAGGCCGTCGGCAAATATTGTCCTGTCGTTTATATACAGTAGGCATTGCTAAAATCAGTTTAGAGGAAACCCATGAAGTAAAATGAAAAGAATATGAGTCCAAAAATTTTATAGTAAAACTAGACGTCAGACAAAGAGTTCAGCTATTAACGGTGCTCTGTAATGAAATGTTAAAGTAATAATTATAAAAAAGAGAATTGAAACAAGAAAATAATACTTACGAAAAATCGTCGGTATATTACATTCTCTGGCAATATGTTTGTAATTACAAAAACGACCATCTAAGAAGAAATATCAGAACAAGATACAACGCATGAGTCAGAAAAGGTAACAAGAAGATGATGAAGACTAAAGCCACACAGAAGACAAGCAGAAGAATAGAGATTTGAAATAATATGAGAATTTACATACCAGGAAGTAAACATCAGAAGAGATGGGGAGAGAGAAAGGGAGTCAAGATCGATAGTTACATAATCATTCACTATTAATATTATATACTTACTTTTTCGGTTCATTAAATAAATAAGGCCCACGCCTGGGAATTACGTGTGGTTCAACAACAATAACTTTCTTAACTTCTTCATTTCCCTCTTCGTCCTTACCAAGATCTTCAAATGTAAGCTTAAAAGGTCGAACTAATTTCTTTGGATCATCCGTAATAACTTTAATTTGGTAATCAGGGAAACACGATCTTAAGTGATCCATATCGATGAAAGTATCATTGAAATCGACGGTGGGTATTTGATTTGGCATTTTCTTGTAATTGGCAGCGCTGGGATCTCCATATCCCAAAATAATATCATGTAACCATTCGGGAACTACACACTCTGTGTTCATTAATTCACGAATTGTTTCTAAAACTGCCTTGAAATTATTTTCCTTTGGCTTTCTTCTCATCAATATGTTGAAACCTACAAAACAAATGAAAATTTCTAAATTAACAACAGCATTGAATATTTATTTAAATTTACTTTGTACTCTATCCTAGATGAAGAGTTATTGAAGAACATTTGAAATCTTGTTTTACACAATGTCTGTGGACGATATTTATGGATTGTATTGTTTAACGCCTAAAATCCCCATATGTCTAATAGGGTAGCCGGGGTTCAGACACTGAGTTTATGTTAGCCTAAAGGTACTTTTTACAGTGATCTTCCCTAAGTGTATATGTAAAAGGGGAAGATAATGATGCAGTAAGACCCGAGTCTTTGCACTTTTTGTAACTCTATCCCCTCCGTCTTCCCTTTGCTGTTTTGTTTGATCAAACAAGCGCAGCATAACTAATAATGCGACTGACAACCATTATACAAGGAGGCCGGATGAAAACGAAACAAAGACATTATTAGGAACTACGACAACATTTTTGAAGAAACTAGCGACAGGTGAATTTTTGATTAAAGGAGGATATATTTTTCCGGTAGTTTCGATTATTTTACTTTCACTCCTAAGCCAGAATGAGAATCACCCCAACATTTTTTAATGACAATGGGGTCAAATAAGATATCGTTTTAAATCCGCTTGCAATTCCCTGTACATAAGACTTTACATTTTTAAATTCGGTCCAATGTTTTATTTTATTTATTTAAAAATTAAAAAGACTTTAAAACTTTTAATTGTATTTAACTGCTTAATTAGTTGATTTAGTACGCCAGTGGTTTAGATTTTAATTTCTTTCTCCGCGCAACTTTTGTTTTTTTTTGTCACATTATATTATATAAACACATATATAACATGAAATTAGAGAATCTTGTGAATATCAGTTGTAAGCATTAATTTGCATTCTTTGAAAATTTATTAAAATGTACGTTAATAAGAGCTCAGCAATTAAATGAATTACATCAGGATAAACACGACAGTAGGAAGTGTGTTTTGTAGTTAGTAAAAAAATTTCAGGGGGCTGGGAATGAAAGTAATAAAAAACGAGCCCCTGAGGGGTCTGTAGTAAATGAACTCAGTGAAACTGCAGTATTAGACCTAGATTCCATATTAAGTATAAGGCAAGTCGCAGTTGTATCTGGAATCAACCGTACTACCGTCCAAGCCATTTTAAAAAAGAACAGATTCAATCCATATAAAATACACTTAATGTACAGAAACTTAATTAGGATGATTATGACCGCCGTTTACAGTTTTGTGAAATAAGCAGTGATCGAGAAGTGACCAATCCGCAGTTTCGCTTTAATATTTTTTTCCCGATGAATGCACTTTTTTATAAATAAAACTCTACATTGTCAAAATTGACTTTATTCGTCTAATTAAAACTCTAGAATTTTCCATGAGTTTTGTTTTCGTCCGGCCACTCTGTATATGCCCAATACATTTACGTTTCAGACCCGAGTTTTGCCAAAAAGCTGGCACATCCATAGAGCCATTATTGCTTCAGCGGTAATATTTGTGACGTATAAATTATGTAAAACGTTCATATCAAGGATAAGAAGGTATAATCAAGGATATAAATCAATTTACTTGCTCGATGTCAATATTGTTAATTCGTATGAACTAAGTAAGAGATAACTACATAATTATTAAAATTTCACTGTTGAAAACTGTAGAAATTATATAAATCTGAAATAACAGGGGAAAAGAAAAATAAGTTTAAGGTTGATAGGCTTTACCACTAAAAAGACGCTTAGAAACGGAATATAGGTACCGACTAATTTTTTTTTGCATTTCTTCCACACGAAACCTTTTTTATTCGATTTTATATATTTTTTAAGTTCAAATACATGTTTTGTTAACTTTTCCAAGTGAGCCGGAAATTGTTATTAACAAATTTATAACAAAACAAACTTATAACAAAAAAACAATTTCCTGAATCACTTCGAATAAAATTTTTTCGGTGCATCATCTCATCGAAATGCATACTTTTTCTCTCTTAGTAATTTTTCGAATAATGCTTCGTTTTAGAATAATGCTAGTTATTTGCAATTTGTTGTTGAAAAAATGCCTTAATTAGTGATTTTTGACAAGTAAGAATATTTTGACAAGGATAAGTGGTTTCTATCTTGCAAAGCATCGCATAAGAATCTATGCTAAAGGCATCTTTTTGTGTAGAGCGCAACTAATAATAACAAACACAATTTCTAAACTTCCAAAGCATCGTCTTTACATCTGGAGACTTCATACGTATAAATAAAAGATACAGAAATTCATTATTAGCAGTCAAAACATATTCAAGTGCAGATGTATCAACAGAACACAATATTCTGACAGGAAAAATAAGACAGATTGAAAAGAGTTACAAGGATTAATAAGCAAACAGTTACTATTGATAGAAAAAAGATGTCAAATGATACCGTAAAACAAGGAATAACCAGTTTATTAGAACAAAAAATAAAGTTGACATCAAGTAAAGATGAAAGCACAGAGGAAAACTGGACAAAAATTAAAGATATATTAAAGACCGTTCAATAAACAAAATTAAGTGGAGTAAAAACAAGAAGAAAACAAGAGTGGATGACAGAAGAAATACTGAGACTCGTGGATCAAAGAAAAGAAATCAGAAATAAAGATAAAAACGAATACAAGAGGACCCACGCAATAATCAGACAGAAGATAAGACATGCGAAAACACAATTTCATAGTATAGAATATAATGAAATTGAACAATATGAAAAGAAACACGATACATTTCATCTGCACAAGAAATTGAAAGAGATCTCCGGAATCAAACAGAAACAACTACCCCAAAGTTTATTTGACAAAAACGAACACAGAATATTAGATATCAATGAACAGTTAAACGAATGAAAAAACTACATTTCTGAAGTATTTGAAGGTGAAAGAGTAGAACACTATATACCAGATCCATCTATAACAGAAAATGAGGTTACATGGGCAATACAAACGGCAAAAAATGGAAAGGAACTTGCCCCAATGTAAGTGCTGAAATACTAAAGTTTTTGTGAGAAAATGGATTAAAGGCACTGTGTGGTGTCTTTAAAAGAATTTATTACACTGGAATGTTAACAACTGATTGACTCAAGTTGACATAAGCATCACAATACCAATGAAACATCGTGCAGACATGTAGTGATTATCGGACAATTAGTCTGATGAGTCACGTTTTGAAAACCTTAGCAGAATTAGCAATACTCAACTCGGATTTAGGAGCGGCTTGGGTACGAGAGAAGCCTTATTCAGTATCCAAGTTCTGATCTAGAGATATAAACAAAAATGTATATAAACATGCAATCCAGTTTGAAAAAGCTTTTGACAAGGTCCGACATACCAAAATACTAGAAATATTGAAAACAGGTGGATTGGACGATAAAGGTTTACGAATAATTACAACTCTATACTGGCATCAAGTGGTAAGAATAAAAGTTGAACAAGAAGTGTCAGATGCAATAAATATAAAAAGAGGAGTGGCACAAGTCTGTATACTATCGCCTTTACTCTTTAATTGTATTCCGAAGAAATATTTATGGAAGCCCTAATAGAGATAACAGAAGGTATTATTGTTAATGGTGTAACCGTAAATAATATTAGATATGCCGACGATACCTTAGTGCTGGCTAATTGCGAAGAAGACCTTCAAAATCTAATGAACAAAATAAAACAAACATGCGATCAGTATGGATTAAATCTCAACGTTAAGAAAACTAAATATATGATAGTTATATATGATAGACAGAGTAGATAAACTCGTGTATCTCAGCAGTAATATCAATGTCAGCTGGGATCCAACCGTAGATAAAAGCCGTATAGAACAAGCCCGTGCCACTTTTGTAAAAATGAGGAACGTACTTTGCAGCCACGATTTTAGCATTGAGTTTCGCGTTTTTTTCCGTGCTACTGTATGAAGTGGATAGACATTAAGTGAGGCGATGCTTAAACACTTGGAAGCCTTTGAGATGTGGTTATATAGACGACTACTACGAATAAGCTGGGTCGACAGAGTTAGAAATCAAGACGTCCTTAGACCAAACAACACAACTGGTCAATATAATAAAGAGACGCAAGCTGGAATACTTCGGTAACATCATGAGACACCCTGAAAAATATTAACTTTTACATCTGATCATTCAGAGAAAGATCCAAGGTAAACGTGGTCCTGGTAGAAGAAGAACATCATGGCCGAAAAATCTAAGACAGTGGTACGGAAAATCGACATCATTATTTAGAGCTGCTGTCAATAAAGTCACGATAGCGAATATGGTACCCAACATGATATACAACGATCCGATAACGGTCATGTAACTAGAAGAAGAAGATCTTGATAAAAACATAGTTCTAAATTTAAACAAAGATTTCTATGCGCCGAGCGACTGTCTCACTGTAACCGTACAAGCCTGATAGATTGCTCGAAATTCATATTAGAAATAATTGGTTGCATTTTTGCAGCAAGATAAAATCCATATTACAGTCATTGCATTAAAATGGACTATCAATCGATTTTAATGAAATGTGGTGAACTATTTTACTATATTCTAAAAAATTTCTAAGCGAATTACGAAGATCCTATGTGCAATCTAAATGGTTGAAAAACATTGAATAAGAGCAAGCTTGATTCTCCCCCTTTTTGTTGTATGTATTGCTATTTTACAGTAAGGATAATAAATTAAAATATTTTTAACCAGCCGTATCTTACAGTAAATTTAATTCCGGTATTTTATTCCAGTACCACTTTGCCCCAAAATAAATCAAACCACGATTTTAATTATTTTTAACCCTTAGCTGGAGATGTGAAATATTTCTACAATATAAGAGACTTGGGGTCACATGAGTCGAAGAAAAGAATATTATTGTAAAAAGGATATAATAAATGTATTACTGTAAATTTAAGTTTTTTATAATTTATATTTTGCAAAGAAAAGTAAAAAATCAATTTCAAACTTAAAAAAATAACACCTATTTTAAACGACTGGAAAAGTAAGAAAATATTTAAATAAATCATATCAACTTGGCAATGAAAACACCCAATTGCAAATAACATACTTTACAATAAAAAAGTGCAATTTGCAGTGTTATTTAAAAAATGGCAAGTCATTCACAAGCGCATTCGTTACATGTATTTTTTGGACACTTATTACAAACTGGCTATTTACATGAACTGCAGCAAATGGATGTTTTCTAAACACATAAATAGCACTTGCGTTTATTTTCGGTGTTATCAATTTGATCAAGCCGGAGAGGGAGTGGTTTTTGAACGAAAAATTCTTCTAATTGTTCCTAGTAACTCACGGTTCATCCTTGGATTATTTAGTCGCTGCAATACTTGAGGCTTTATTAATTTGTCCCTTAATATTTTTATAAAATTAAAAGGGGAAATTTCAGTTGATGGATTACGAGATTCATAGATAACATAGCTATTTGACGCAGTTATATCCAACAGTTTATAAAAAATGACCATCGGTCAACGACGGGTTCTTCTGTTTGACGAATAGTTGGAACACTTTTGGTTTAATATATCCACCCCACTCTTGTTAGAATTGTAACACGATATAATATCTGATTTACCCGTAATGTTATCGCATATGTTATCATGGTGTTGTGAAGATACAAGAATAACTAGGTACTTTTCCTTTTTTGGAACATAAGACACCAGTGTAATATCTTTGGTGAATCCAAAAATAGAAGATGCAACATCCCTTTTTCGGTTTGGTAGGAATTTCTCTTTTTGATTTTTTTAAGTTCCAACAAATGTCAAACCCCTTTTCTTCTATTCGGTACATCATAAGTCTATAGAAAAATCAATTATCTGCGGTAAGACTTCTGTCGCTTTATTCTATTGGTTTGCAGAGGCGTATCACAGACTGTGTAGGTAAACTAAATTTTTTGTCAGATTCGGATAGACCTCATACATCGCTATTTTTTCCACAGTATAAGTAGGCATTAAAAAGATAGTTGGTTCTCGCGTCAGAGTAAGGCACATTAATCTCAAGCCATACTTATTCGGCTTATTTGGCACGTATATTTTAAATTTGCACCGCCCGCTAAAGCCGACTAACATTTCATCAATACAGGCACTATCTCCAATGGTGTACATTCTCTTGACAGTTTTGGATAACTTCTGTGAATATTTCATCAATAGCTGCAACAGGAATTTCTTGTTTTCTCTGTTCTCTGGAAGTTTTATCATCAAATCACAGGCATAAAAGTAAAGTAAAAAATCTTTTCTCACTCGTACTACTCCGAAAAATGTCACGTCCAAAACAGTCTGTGGAAAATAGGAACAAAAGGGATTCGTGGCCAAATTTGCTAATACTACTTGGAACTAAAAGACCTAAGAATGCCTCAAATTCTATTTTATCGATATCAGCTAATTCAGTCTGTTCGGATCTTTCCATTTACTTCTGTATAAATGTAGCTGTTGGTTGGTACAAACCACACTTTTTGCAATAAGTGTATCTGAAAATAATAGTCGCCACATCTCTAAGGGACCATCTGCATCTCCTAGAGTCATAACAATGCATAACAATGTAAATGCATAACAAGATTATATGATTCTAACATTAGTAGCTGGAGCTTTTTTAGCCCATTTGTAACGATTTTCCACGGAAATATCCTGACTACATAACTGAATCTAAAAAATCTTTAGTTGGTTCAACATCACTCGCTTCGTCTTCGCGCAAATGTGTATCATCAACAGATAAACTTTGGTCACCTTTTTCATCAGTAGATTACTCAAAGTCACTTTCATGATTACTGAGAATCCAGCCCTCACCTGGAATATTTTCGCTTTCACTATCATCAGCACCACTGTCCATCAGTTCTTTACTCAATATCTCCTCAAAATAAGGATCCGTTGGTTTTAAAATACGTCCGGACGCCAAAAACCAGCCATTATTGTTAAACACTGTCTGGTAAAAAAATAACTTATCAGGGATGTGGAGTCACACTAACCCCAACTACCACAAATTGACGTGAATTTTCTTAGAAACAAAGAGCGACTGACCAGTAGTAAGTATAACATCTAATGTTAGGAAGGTACTGGCGGGGGCGAAGCCGTGCATGAATAAATAATTTGTCAGCACAAATTCGTTTACCTGCATGGGTCAATATGACCCCACCTCCCCAGTTAAAGGTTCAATATTTAAATTTTTTATTAATATTCCCAACCTATTTTAGAGAAAGGATAATTCAATTATTATTATTGAAGTTATTACACATATTTTTCTGCAAAAATCAGAATGCCACCTCTCACATCCACCTGAAAACAGATTCGCCCTGGTTTATTTAAACGTGTCGCAATTTGACTTGTTTGAGATTATTATTATTTGTGACCTTTGACTGATCGCAGATGGTGACTTTTTTCTCACAGCACTTGATTTAAATTTATTTATTATCTGCCGAGAAATACGTACCTGGCAAATATTTTCAGAACACACTTTCACGACTTTTTTATAAAAATATTGGAAAAGCAATGAAAGGCGGAATTTACAAAACAGTCATCAGACCAATAATAATATACGCGCAGAAAGAAGACCTGACACAGAGAGAACAAGAAGGATGTTAGAAACAGCAGAGATGAAAACGCTTAGAAAAATTGATGGTAAGACGCTATGGGAAAAAGCTAGAAGTACAGGTATACGACGTAGAAGCAAGGTGGAGAACATCAATCGGAAGACCACCAAAACGATAGAATGACAACTTACTGGAGGCACATTGATAAACACACAGAGTTATGTCTATATAAAAAGAAGAAGAAGAAGAAGACTTTCACGACAAGTAATAATAAATCAATGATAAATTATCGATACTAACAACCTACATCCAACTAATAATCAAAGAATCCATTCCTTTTTACCACAGCTATACCGTCCCATTCACCGTTTAACATATTCTTTTAAAATGCCAAGCTTACACAAATGAAAGAAGAAAAACAACCTAGATACCCATATGAAGGATATTTAAAATACTGTATTATAATTGTATAGTTGTAAAAATTTGTAAATTGTGTTGTCCCCTTTGTTAATAACTCTCAGCAAGTAGTTGACGAGGGATTGTTTTTAAAAACACTTCCATGAACAATTTTTACAGCTGTGTTTTCTAAAGTCCATTAATCGTTTATTTTGAGATATACGCCAATATTAAAAAAAGATTATGCGCCCACCGATGATTTATTTTTGTAATATATTTCCTAAAAAACATTGAGGTTTTTTAAATTTTATTTTTAACTAAAACGTTGCACATTCAGCTGCCCAACATTAAATTGTACAGTATAACATTTAATGTTAAATAGTAAATCATGTAAGTACTTAAGATACTAAGATATTTAAGATAATTAAAACATGTGTAACGATAATATGATGATCTCTAACATTGTGACGATTGGTTTTTAGATCTAATATATTAGCGTATGTTTGATTATAGGTACCTATTGTATTTCATTTCCATCTCCATACCTATATAATGATTAACTGATTCACAGATTTTGTATGTAAAAATAGAGACAATGTATTTAGTAGTTTCAGTGTAATTCTTTGCAGTTTGCTGCAATATTTAAAAAGAGAGAAAACTTTTTTAGATGAAGAAAAACTTTTAACTATATCTTAGCATACAATTGGTTAATATAGTACAGTGTCGGTCAGATAGATAACTGGACTAGGCGGCCGAATCGCATTCACCTCACTGTGAGTGATCTAGCAGAGGATGTTTCGGGTCCTAGCCATAAAACAATACATACGACTTGCTGTATTCATTTTTTTCTTAGTCTGCCTCTTTTTCTTTTTATGATGTTCTTTGCTTCATTGACTTTTCTTGTAATTCTGTTGGGTTGCATCCTCATCAGATGCCCATAGCAGTTCATTTGTCTCTTTGCTATTTTATTCGTTATTGGTTCTTGATTGGACATTCTCCTAACCTTTTTGTTGCTTAATCTATACCACTTCGTCTTGGATCCTCGGATTATTGTTATATACTGCTATACGATGAATCCTTAGTTTTTTGCCGACTTTTCTCCCCTTCTTCCTTCTCGCTGTTCCATTTCCATTCCATCCCATTTATTTTCAGTTTCATGTATCCTACCTTCGTCGTGTTTCCCTTTTCTCTAGTTGTACTATTGACAAGCGATGACAGCGTTATTACAATATAGAATATAGTAGTGTCAGTTGCATAATATATTTGGCGTACCCTACGTAACTGACTGGAGAAAGCTGGGAAAAATTAAAATTTGGCGTCAGCAAGAAATCGGTTAAGCTATAAACCATTGAATATAATATAGAGTATATACTATAAGTTGCACAAATTTAAAGCAACTCTATGCATTACTGCTACTGGTGCATTGGTTGGAAGACATCAATGATAATCGACGTGGTTCAACCCGGAAGACTGTTGAATTTAATATTGATTCTTGTAATAGTACTAATCTTATAAGCTCTAGATTTTTTAATTGTACTAACCGCGGAAATCTTTCGGAACATATACATACATATATATAGATATATATATATATATATATATATATATATATATATATATATATATATATATATATATATATATATATATATATAAGCAATTCCAATACTTTTCACCCACACTTTTGTGGGTGGGGTCTTCGGATTTGCTCCAAATTATAGTATGTTATTATACCTTATGAAATAAGACTACAGTTCAAATTTCAGCCGTCTAGGTACACTAGGGCCCGAGAAATCCCTTCTCAAAGGCCCAAAAATGGCCCTTTTTAGCCTATATTCAAAAAGCTATATCTCGATGTCCTATAAACCGATTTTAATTTAGAGTAGCTCATTTTTTTTGTTATAACGTCAGCTATTTACAAAACAATTTTCAAAATCCTAGATCCCAAGATCCATTGTCGGGGACTAAATTAGTGCGGACGAAATTTAAAGATTTTGGTTATTTTTTAAAAATCATAAATAGTGAATGGATAATTAGAAATACTTTTGATAGGTCTTATTTGAAAGGTTTTTTTATTACCTTTAAAATCAGACTTGGTAAGTTAAAATTTATCGAGTAGATTCAGAGTTAGAGCTGTTTGAAATTGATCATTTTCGTGAAAATCATTTTACATAAACTTCTTCTTCTTTCTTCTTCAAGTGCCATCTTCGTTCCGAAGGTTGGCGATCATCAGGGCTATACGTATTTTCGAAACTGCTGACCGAAACAATTCGTTGCTGCTACAGCTATACCATTCCCGTAAATTCTTTAGCCAGGAGTTTCGTCTTCTTCCTATGGACCTTTTTCCTGCTATTTTCCCTTGCATAATTATTCGAAGCAGTTCATATCTTTCGCCTCTTGTAATGTAAAAAAAAAAAAAAAAAAAAAAAAGGGGGGTTAGTCTTTGTATGTGGGTATATTTTATTTTATACTGAACTGGTAACTGAACAGTTACCAGCGTTTGAAGAGGTTTACTCTCCGGACACTGGAACTCACTTAAGCATGGGTGTATGTTACCTGAAGTAAAATTTAATTAAAATATTAAACATCATATAATATTATTAACATCATGTACAATCTTTGGTAACACATTACATTTTAAAGGGTTTTTACCCAAATATTTTGGTGGCTCAGGCATGGTAACCTGTATTTTAACTTGATGATGGAACAGTTGTTCCGAAAACGTTCGTGCTTTTAATGTTGCCCTTTTAAGGGGTTTTATAAAATAAAATATACCCACATACAAAGACTAACCTCTTTTTGTTATACGTGGTATACGGCCAGCTGCAGGAATTATTTTCCTTGTGGATTTTCTTGTAATGTGTCCCAAGTATTGCAGTTTTCGTTTTTTGATCGTAAATATGACTTCCTTTTCTTTATGCATTCTTCTCAAGACCTCGACATTTGTGACTCTCTCGGTCCATGATATTCTCAGGATTCTGCGATACATACACAGTTCAAATGCCTCTAATTTTTTGGTATCAAACATAATAACAGTAACATAAACTTACTAATAGGCAAAAACGACTTTTCACAGATTTAATACCCTGAATTATAAAAAAACGTTTTAACAATTCAAACTTTGGTTTTCGAGCACCCAGAGAATTCTACCATCACTTAAGTTAAAGCTCTTGGTAAGTACTTTTATTATCTATATTGAGAAAAAGGGGTTAGTATTATGAAATTGATTCAAGAATGCCAAAACTGCCGAGTACTTTGGCTTACTTTAGATGCATAATACTCGATTTTTCCAATTTTTGAAGCAGTTAGATAAGGTCAATAATGGCTAAAACACAAAAAATAAAGAGTTACAGGTTGTTGTACATATGAAGAACTATAATCACACCAAGTTTCGTTACTCTAAAAGTTCAAAGATTTTTTTGCTGCTAGCTTGAAAATTCGAAAAAACGCGATTTTCACGAAAATGATCAATTTCAAACAGCTCTAACTCTGAATCTACTCGATAAATTTTAATTTACCAAGTCTGATTTTAAAGGTAATAAAAAAAAACCTTTCAAATAAGACCTATCAAAAGTACTTCTAATTACACATTCACTATTTACGATTTTTTAAAAATAACCAAAATCTTTAAATTTCGTCCGCACTAATTTAGTACCCGACAATGGATCTTGGGATCTAGGATTTTGAAAATTGTTTTGTACATAGCTGACGTTATAACAAAAAGAAATGAGCTATTCTAAATTAAAATCGGTTTATAGGACATCGAGATATAGCTTTTTGAATATAGGCTAAAAAGGGCCTTTTTTGGGCCTTTGAGAAGGGATTTCTCGGGCCCTAGTGTACCTAGAGGGCTGAAATTTAAACTGTAGTCTTATTTCGTAAGGTATAATAACATACTATAATTTGAAGCAAATCCGAAGACCCCTCCCACAAAAGTGGGTGAAAAGTATTGGAATTGCTCATATATATATATATATATATATATATATATATATATATATATATATATATATATATATATATATTGTTATGATGTGTTTTTTGTTTGAATGATGAGCAATGAGTATTTTTAATAATATATAGGGTTTGTATCGCGGTTCTCAAAGAATTAGCTTGTAAGTACTTTTTTAAATTATCTTTATTATAACTATTATGAAACACACATATATATCTAACTTAGCCAATGTAAATTTAAAATAAAGTATCTTTAAATTGATATTCTTATAAAACTAATTAAATTCTATAGACAATCTACAATTTAAACAAAACTATCTTCAAAATTGAAATTGTTATGACATTAACTAAATTATATTAACAAAATTTTGTACCTTTCTTTCACTGAATGCCTAAATGAACTGTTTTCCACTATATATATTCTAATCACCACTGAAAGTCTTCGTACTTCGGTTATCCTTGTTTTTGTGAAATTTCTTTTTCCAATTATCAGCTTCTACTAATTTAAGATATATTTTTCTTCACCAGCATTTATATACCACCAATCAAACCAGCAAACAGCATTTATATTTATTCTTCTTTTCAATATACCAATATCCAATTATTATAAGTTGATTTATACTAATCTCCAAACATAATATAATTTAATTTCTTCCAATATACCTTTTTTTATCTTCAATAATTATTTGTGTATAATTATAAATGTGCATTAAATTATATGCATAATTGTTAATCTTCATTTAACTCACTATATTAAACATTTTGACTATTTGTACTTGATTCACTGACTCCAACTAACTTTCATAATAAACTGCTTGACTTCTGACTAAAAACTTCCAAAACTGCCTAAAACTCTTCTGACTGCACTATCTAAAACTTTTCTGACTAAAAACTTTCAAAAACTTAAAAACTCTGAACAATTGACTTCACTAAGTAAATGTATCTATCTTCTAACTAACTTTCATAATAAAAACTCAAAAACTGCCTCTTCTGAATAAAAACTGCCATCTTCTGAATAAAAACTGCCATCTTGAATCCAAATCACGGGTATTTATATCTTTCGGATATTCCAGAACCATCTCGTAATAGATCATGTTCCAATTTAGTTCTATTTAATACATGTCTGAATTTTCTGGAACAAACCATTTCGCAAACATGGCCATCTCCGGAGATCCAGAGAATTCCATTCTTTTCTATTAATAATTTTGTTTACATTTAGGCTTTTCAGATCAGAATATATAATTAAATTAGTAACTTAACATTCTAATTTAATAAAATACACATTTCAAACAATATATTATTATAACCCACTTATATTCGTAAATATTCTTAAACGTCACTTCAGAGTATAAATATCTGTCAAATTTCGAGAGTATTTTTGGTTGCCTAGGCACATGGCTCACTTAAATCTATCTACCACATTATAATTACTAAAATACAACTTTTTACACTTAATTATATGCTAATTTATTAAAAATACCCTCACATAAATATATTTTTATTAAATTCTCTAGTATATAACTTATTTAAAACAACCAAATATCTAATATTATGTAGTATATAACTTATAAATTATTTTCTATAAACCCCAATCGTCACAATACCCCAAAAATAATATTTAAAATAAATAATTTACTTATTATTTTTTTAAATATTAATTTTCTCATACCTTATTAAATTTAATAAATCAATTTTTTTTTTTTTTTTTTTTTTTTTTTTTTTTATTTAAAATGTGTTAAATACATCCCTGTTCGCTGTCTATGTCAAAACAGAGAACAACGGATCACAGTTCGGCTATTCTATGGTCAAACTGTCATGTCAAATGGAGCAATGGATGCGATATCAGAGAATAAAATATAACCTTAATTAAAAATATAATCTATATTGTGTTCTGTTTATTTATAGACAAATCTAGGAATTATTTCCATTCAAAATAACTTCATCAATATAAATTGGTAAGTTTTTTTTTTCACTTTATTATATTAGAAAGACATTTTTATAGCAATTATAGTATCAATTTTGTGTCTAACCCCAAATTATGATTTTTAGGGTACAAATTAATTTCCATATATACAAAATTCAACAAGTATGATGTCAAATTGATTCAAAATAATGAAATCTACCATCTACCATTTAACAAATCAAGTCTATTGAATAAAATGGATATATCAGTAAGTTATTAGTGTTATTATATTTGTGTTAAAGGTATAGAAATCATTATTCAATCTCTTCATGATATTGAAAAATGTCGTTGATATGAAATATGCCTCTTAGTCTGTTCTCTGCATCTATTAACACATAACTATTTAGTCCATTCTGATTTTCAATTGTATATGGACCTTCAAACATTGGTTGTAATTTCTTACAACGGTTTTCTTTAACATTACTTTTTCTAAGTGAACGAATTAACACTTGGTCTCCTTTTTGAAATGTGATTGGTTTTTTTATATTTCGATTTTGTCTTCTGATATATTTTTCAGCTTTCCTCCTAATTCGGTTATTCACTTTCTGCATTACTTGTTCTAACATATCCTGATTATATTCACTAATCCACTTTCTGTTTCCTATATGGCCAAACATTAAATATTCTGGTACTTCCTCTGTATTCAAATTATGTGTATTATTCAAAAAATATTCTACTTGTGGTATATGTTGCTGCCAAGTTTCATGTTGGTTTTGGCACAGTATCCTTAAATATTTTATAACTTCTTTAATATATCTTTCTGCAGGATTTGCCTGAGGATGTCTGATACTTGTAAAATGAATGTTGATTCCCTTTTTCTCACAAAATGCCCGAAATTTTTGGTTGTTAAAATATGTAGCATTATCTATTATGCAATTTCTAAATGGTCCTATTTCTTCGAAAAATTGATTAATATATAATTTTAATGTTTTAACATTTGTTCTAGAGCAGGGATATAGTTTAATAAATTTTGTATATAAATCAACTATCACTAGTATATGCTTTTTTCCTGTTGGACTGAGAACTAAATTTGAAATAAAATCCATGGAAACTGTATTTAGTTTTTCATATACAACATTAGATTTATATGTGTTCTGGTTTTTGAAATTCTTTTCTTTGTTTAGTTGACATATTGGGCATTGGGTAGTAATTTCTTTTGCTATACTTATGTCATTCTTTGCAAAATAATTGTCCCTAAATAGCATCCATAGCTTTCTTGAACCAATATGCATATAATTGTTATGTAAATTCTTCAATATTTTCTTTGCTAAAGTTCTAGTTATTACATATACTTCTATGCCATTTATTATTTTATAATATACCCCATCTTTCCTAAGGACTTTTTGTTTTTCACTCAAATTGATCTGATCTCTTATAATTTCTTCTTTAGAATATAATCCAGTACTGTCTACTAATTGATTTAATCCAATTTTTATTGTTCGCTGCCCTTTTTGTGGTGTATTTTCTAACCTTGATAAAGCATCTGCCACTATATTGGATTTTCCAGAAATGTATTTGATTTCAAAGCAGTATTCACTAAGTATTAGACTCCACCGATGTATTCTACTGTTTCCATATTTGTTATTTAATATAGACGTTAAAACTTGGTGATCTGTTTCTATTGTAAATTCATTACCCAACAAATAAAATCTTAATTTTGTGACACAGTGTATTATACTTGCTAGTTCTAATTCTGAAACTGAGTAACCCTTTTCATGTGGCTTTGTAATTCTTGAAATGAATTGTATTGGGTATTCGACCCCATCATGTATTTGTAATAATACCCCTGATAATCTCTCTATTGATGCATCTGTTCTTAATATGAATGGCTGTGTATAGTCAGGATAGTATATTTTCAAATTTGACAGAAAAATGTTTTTAATTTCTTGGAATGCTAGTTCTCTTCTTTGATCCCATCTCCATTTTACACCTTTTCTCAGTAGTTCAAGTAATGGAATTTCTTTTATACTTAGATCTGGTATCATCCTTTTATAATAATTAATTATTCCAATAAATCCTCTTAAAGTTCTTAAATTGTGTGGTGTTTTATATTCCTGAATGACTTGTGTCCGTTCTGGATCCATTTCGATTCCCTTAGTGTTAAGTTTATAACCTAGATATATGACTTCTTTTTGAAAAAATGTACATTTTTCTTGATTTATTTTTAGTCCAACTTTGTCTAATCTATTTATTATAATTTTTAGGTGTTTCTCATGATCTTCAGCAGTTTTAGAAAAAATTAATATATCATCAATGTAGTGAATTACAAAATGTTCATATTGATCCAAAATATCATGAAGACATCTACATAGAGCACTGCAAGATGATTGAAGTCCAAATGGTACTACTTTGAATTGATATACTACTCCATCTATCTGAAATCCTGTATACTGTCTACTTTTTCTTTCTAGAGGTATTAACCAAAAGCTATGCTGTAACTCCATTTTAGTGAAAAATGACATTCCTGTAATTCTTCCTAATATTCCATCTATACTCATTGGTGCTTCAAATTGCTTTTCAGTAATCTTGTTAATATTCCTTGCATCCAAACATAACCTGATTTCACCTGATCTTTTTCGTACTACTACTATGGGGTTAATAAAACGTGTGTCTGCCTTCTCAATGATCCCATCTTCTAACATATTATTAATTGTTTTGTTTACTTCTTCTCTGTATTTATATGGTATTGGGTATGATTTTGTTTTAAAATCTTTTTCTTCTTTAACTTTTATACTATGGATATAATTTTGTGCAATTCTATTTTCTTTATTGACAAGTCCCTTGTGTTGCTGCAATATGGAAATGACTATTGATTTATATTCTTCAGGGCAATTTAAAACTTTCATCATATCTTCTTCTTTACAAATCACATTATTCTTCAATATGTACTCATTATTCCTTGCTTCCAATTTTACGCACTCCGCCTCGTAGGCATCCATCTGCTTAAAATTTCCATTCCTTAAATATTCACTACCATTATTCTTTACATTCTTTTGGGACATTTCCCTATCATCAAAATACATTTCTTCTTCATAAACATCATTATTTTCTTTTAATAATATCCTATCAACTCTTATTCCTTCTTCCACCTCATCTTTCTGCATAAATTTAATTATTTGCCCTTCCAAAGTTACCATTTTTTTTTCAAAATCTATCTTTACTTTCTTCTTTTCCAATTCATCATTTCCCATTAATATATCAACACATAAATCCTTGACAATAAATCCTTGCATATTAATTTCTTTATTAAGAATATTAATTTTAAAATTGGCTAGTTTATCAATTTCACCCAACTTCTTATTATATGCACCAATAATTTTAATTTTTGGAATCTTTATTATATCTGATAGTTTTAATGTATTAAAAATAAAATTCTCCGACACTAATGTACTTTCTGAACCAGTATCTATCATAATTTTAATCATTTTATTTTTGGCCAAAGCATTTATATAAATTAAATTAATAGATTCAATAATTTTCTCTTCATCTAAAGAAATAAATTCAGAAGGTTTTTCATAATAGCAATGGCCTAACTTGTAATTCAGAAAGTTTACTGCACAAAATTTTGATTATTAGAATTGTCAGATTGTATCTGACCACTTGGATCTGATGTCCTATGTCTTTCCCTACTATGACTTCTACTCACATTTTCCTGCCTTGTACTATTTTGTTCCCTGTCTTCGCAGCTTCTATTCCTTCGAACACAATTTACCTGTCTGTTATAGTTAGGTCGCTCTGTATTTCTTCTATTATTAAAATCTTGTCTATTATTATTAGTACTGTTATTAAAATGTTGTCTATTATAATTACTGTTATTATTATTAAAATTTTGTAAATTATTACCATATCTATTATATGATTGCCTATATTGTTGATTATCATTTTTATTATATTGAAAGTTATTATTGTTTTTTCTGTTGTTATTATTACTTGTCATATTGCCTCTTTGTATTCTTTGAATAAAATTAATAAAACTATCAATTGTTTGAATATTTTGTACAGTTACGGTTTGCACAACATCAGCATCAAAATGTCTAGATACATTTAAGACTGTTTCATCCTCTCTAAGTGGTGGTTCTAAATATTTTGCAACTGTTATCAATTTCAATGCATAATCTACCATATTTGATTTTAAATTTTGATTATACTTTCCAAAATATAGAATTTCTCTAAACTTGGCTTGCTCTAATTCACCCCAATAATAATTTAAAAATTTATTTTCAAATGTTTGAAAATTATCTAAATCATTCTCAATACTAGCAAACCAAGTTGCTGCATTGTCATTTAATGTCACTCTAATATAATCTTTAATATCATTAATATTATTCACAACTCTTAATTTATGTTTTAAACTATTTATATATACTCTAGGATGCAAATTTTTTATATTACCAGAGAATTTAATCCCAGTCTCATTTGTTAAATTTAAGTAAGGTCTCCCTATGTCTCTCATTTGTGAAATATCATCTATTCTCTGTTCCACATTTCTTATTTGATTACAATTTATTTGGATATTTTGTTGTATATCGTCTAATTTTTCTTCTGTGTTTCTCCTGTCTTCGTTAATTTTTACTTCTAAGTTACATTTTTGTAACTCTATTTTCTGTTCTATATCTATCTTATTATCTTGAATAATCCTCTTTACTTCTGTCCTCTCAATGTCTATCCTTTTCTTGTAGTCATTCCGTATACTTTTTATTTCATTTGCTACTTTTTTCTCTGCAGCTTTAAGTTTTTTATCCATTTGTTTTACAATTTTATTATTATTATCTTCTATTTTCTTTTCTAATTTTCTATAATTCTCTTCCAATTTCTGTTCCATTTTTTTCATGTCTTCTTTGACTTCTTTTGAATTCTCTTCCAATTTTTTTATGTCTTCTTTGATTTCTTTTGAATTCTCTTCCATTTTCTGTTCCATTTTTTTCATGTCTTCTTTGACTTCTTGTGAATTCTGTTCCATTTTGTGTTCTATTTTTTTCGTATTCTCTTCCATTGTCTTGTTCATCTGCATCAATAATGACATCAAAGCTGCCATATTGACATTTTCCTCTCTTTCTGGATTCATTTCTGCAGTATCTTGTGGAGCTTGAACTAAACTCTCCTCTTGTATAGGTTGTGTTTCTACTTCCACATCTTCATTCTTTTTGCTTCTTGTACCTTTCTTTCCTTGAGACATTTTGAGACTTTACTTGTTCAAATATAATTAAAAATAAAATCTATAATTTTTTCTCTCTACTGATAATTAATTTAATTATATGAGAGCACTTATCTTCCCAAACTAATTCTTTTAAATAGAGAGCCCCGCGTTGGGCGCCAAATTGTTATGATGTGTTTTTTGTTTGAATGATGAGCAATGAGTATTTTTAATAATATATAGGGTTTGTATCGCGGTTCTCAAAGAATTAGCTTGTAAGTACTTTTTTAAATTATCTTTATTATAACTATTATGAAACACACATATATATCTAACTTAGCCAATGTAAATTTAAAATAAAGTATCTTTAAATTGATATTCTTATAAAACTAATTAAATTCTATAGACAATCTACAATTTAAACAAAACTATCTTCAAAATTGAAATTGTTATGACATTAACTAAATTATATTAACAAAATTTTGTACCTTTCTTTCACTGAATGCCTAAATGAACTGTTTTCCACTATATATATTCTAATCACCACTGAAAGTCTTCGTACTTCGGTTATCCTTGTTTTTGTGAAATTTCTTTTTCCAATTATCAGCTTCTACTAATTTAAGATATATTTTTCTTCACCAGCATTTATATACCACCAATCAAACCAGCAAACAGCATTTATATTTATTCTTCTTTTCAATATACCAATATCCAATTATTATAAGTTGATTTATACTAATCTCCAAACATAATATAATTTAATTTCTTCCAATATACCTTTTTTTATCTTCAATAATTATTTGTGTATAATTATAAATGTGCATTAAATTATATGCATAATTGTTAATCTTCATTTAACTCACTATATTAAACATTTTGACTATTTGTACTTGATTCACTGACTCCAACTAACTTTCATAATAAACTGCTTGACTTCTGACTAAAAACTTCCAAAACTGCCTAAAACTCTTCTGACTGCACTATCTAAAACTTTTCTGACTAAAAACTTTCAAAAACTTAAAAACTCTGAACAATTGACTTCACTAAGTAAATGTATCTATCTTCTAACTAACTTTCATAATAAAAACTCAAAAACTGCCTCTTCTGAATAAAAACTGCCATCTTCTGAATAAAAACTGCCATCTTGAATCCAAATCACGGGTATTTATATCTTTCGGATATTCCAGAACCATCTCGTAATAGATCATGTTCCAATTTAGTTCTATTTAATACATGTCTGAATTTTCTGGAACAAACCATTTCGCAAACATGGCCATCTCCGGAGATCCAGAGAATTCCATTCTTTTCTATTAATAATTTTGTTTACATTTAGGCTTTTCAGATCAGAATATATAATTAAATTAGTAACTTAACATTCTAATTTAATAAAATACACATTTCAAACAATATATTATTATAACCCACTTATATTCGTAAATATTCTTAAACGTCACTTCAGAGTATAAATATCTGTCAAATTTCGAGAGTATTTTTGGTTGCCTAGGCACATGGCTCACTTAAATCTATCTACCACATTATAATTACTAAAATACAACTTTTTACACTTAATTATATGCTAATTTATTAAAAATACCCTCACATAAATATATTTTTATTAAATTCTCTAGTATATAACTTATTTAAAACAACCAAATATCTAATATTATGTAGTATATAACTTATAAATTATTTTCTATAAACCCCAATCGTCACAATATATATATATATATATATATATATATATATATATATATATATATATATATATATATATTGTTATGCTATTTAAATTGTATTATATTGCTTACTTAGGAAAAATCCTGTCTATATTTATTAAATGATCTAATCTCCAATTAATCACAATAAATCAGCATTAATTAATTACAATCTCAGGCTATTTAAATTGTACTATTTACCTTTGATCGTGGATTCAAAATATTTTCCAATTGGCTTCCTAATCGGGATAGGTAATATGACCTGAATAAAATACATAGAATTTCAACTGAACTATATGTGAGATGTCCTTTATTTTAATGAAATTTTATATAACAATCAATCCTGTAATATTTGCAATATACTAACTTTAAATATATGAGAAGTTGTTTTCTATCATGGACCCAAATGTTATTTTACATTGATTTTTAATATGTGTTATAACTAAGCTCTTTTTATAATTCTTTTTTTTTAAGTGATCGCAAAATTAACTGTCTCTATTATTTATTCAATTTATTTAATTAATAAATGAAAATCACACTCCGGCTCTAATGAAAATTGACTGACCTTTCCTTCTCTGCCGTTGCAATTCTATGGCCACGCCACAACAAAAAAATCCTTTCTCTGCTTCTGCTCCTATTGTGGTCCAGATGACGTACACCTTTCTCCTATCTGTCACTGTATCTGCAACCCAACAACTCGTGTTAGTCTATGCAGCCTCCTTTTGAGCCAATCTCCTCGCCTGTTTACAACTCCAAATGTTTCCGGCTTCGTCTGCTCTTAATATTCTTATACCCTTTGGTTTTCTATCTCTCTGCACCCCGTTCCTCACACTGGTCAGCTTTTACACAGCAAATAAACACACCCGGTAAATTACGTCTTCGGAACTTTAAACAAACACAAAATCCAAAGCTCCTTCCTTCTTGGACGACTAAAACTGACTAACCAACTTTTTTTTCTCTCTCCTATCTCATAGCCAAAAACCGCCACCTCCTTGCATTCAAAACTTGACCAATAAAAATCATCCACCTCTGTGACCTATATCGTTACCAAACAACTCTCTCTATAAAACGTCATTCGGGTAATTCCAGAAAACAACCTTCTTTAATTATTCTAACTAAATCTATCTGCTCTACAAATATTTCTTACTAATAGCTACAAACGATACCTGTTTCTCAATTCAATGTCTTTTGTTAATAAACTTTTACCGATATAATCTTTCGGGGAGAAAAACCACCGCAAATCCCGGTCTATTGTTTACACTTTCTATGTACACTTTTATTCCGGGTAAATCCATTCCACAATAACCGACTTATTTAAATTTCTTATCGATAATATTTGAAAGTCTTGTCTCTGAGGCCTAATGAACAATTCTTCGAACAACTTAAAATACATATTTTGTCTTATACAGGATGTTTGAAAATTTATATGCCCGTGTCTTTATGAAATATCAATAATTTTAATTTTTATTTAAGTAATGAAATTTGTATATCGGTTTTTTATTGCTTATGGACATTCAAAAGTACAACAATATATATATATATATATATATATATATATATATATATATATATATATAGTTTTGAAGATCTGTGTCCGACGACTTTTTGCCACTCTTTATATAGTTTTCTCTCTTCCTTTATTTTTTCTTAAACGTCGTTAGTGAATCACCAGCAGGGCTCTTTATTCTCAATTTTTTTTTCTGATATCTTCAAGTATTTCAATTGCGGCATCTCTAATAATATTAGTAAGTTTTCTAATAAGTAATTTTAATACAAGTAATTACTAAACAATTGACCAAAGAGCATGTAAAACTTTAAAAAACGTTATAGCAAAGACAAAGCACAATAAAAGAAATACAATACAACAAAATAAAAAAAAGCCAGAGTACAGAAAAAGCAATATTTAAATTTGAATTAAAATTAAAAAGAATTAACTGTGAAGCGGTAAAAATAGAGTATGAATAAATTAGACTAGAGTAGAACATATTTTCTGAGCATACAATTACAAATATCGCTGCATAAATTAAGTTACTGAAGCTATTCAAAATATATTTTTACTAAAACTACGCTGTAACTGCCTTTTTTTAAAAACTGCTGTAAGTTAATGGCACTGGTAAAGCCAAAAGGCCAGTCATGTTTTCTCATAGTTTTATTTATTTATGTAACTGCCTTTGGCTAGGGATTAAATCAAGTTGATAACTTAAGAAGCAGAATTTCCATCTTTGCATCGTCTTTAATATTGAGTAGAAGAAAATATTCCTTATTCTTAATGTACATGTAAAAGATGTAAAGGAATTATGTTAAACAAATCAGATTCCCACGTTATTTACAATTTTCGTCATTCGATTGAGATATAATGCCACATCCTAGTGTTGACTAATTTTTGATTTTATAAAATCAATTAGGTCGTTTTTAGTAGTATATATTTACGGGGAGTGTTCTATAAATACCTAATATCAGATACATAAATAAAATGTTTTATAAAATTTTTATTGCTTTAATTATAATACAGTTTACGTAACGTTATTGCTATTCAAATTAATGTCTCGTCGATTTAATATTCTCATAAAGTAGCCAATAGTCCTGGCTGACTCTAGAATGCAAAAATTTTAGCAACAGTAATGGGGAATTAATGCTCAGCTCTATGTACAAATTCAAAATAAATAATACCTTTTTCAATTATGAGCAATACATGTGAAATAAATGTTTTTAATTGTAATGTTATTGTTAAAACCCGCTTTAATGCCAGCAGTAAAGTTAAAGATAGAAGTTTCTGAAGAGGCTGTAAGAAAAAATTAAACTGAACCCTATCAAAGATGAAGCCTGTATATAAATAGGTAGTCGAAGAAAAAAACAAACGAAAAAGCAAACATAAACTAAAAAAATAAACAGAAATGAAAAAGGTTCTGAAACTACTTTCTTGTGGAATGTCTAATCTAAATATTATGTTTATATGGGCTTATTCATAATTGATGGGTTGAGAGGAAAAGTGGTAAAAAAGTGACATTTAGATAGTTTTGAGAAAATTAGAGTTTAAGTGTAAGTAATGGCACAAAAAGACCAAACAAAATTTTAAAATCTACTCTAGTTATTATTATTATGAAGTTCTTAATGTAAAGTAAATATTACTGCCAGTAAATAAATAAATAATATCATTTATAACATACACCTACTTTTTTGAAAATTTATTTAAGAAGCTACATTAGATACGAAAACAAATGTATATTGTATAAAAATTAAACAAAAAATGCATTAAACATTTATTTAAGAAGCTACATTTGCTACACACACACACACATATATATATATATATATATATATATATATATATATATATATATATATATATTGCATAAAAATTAAACAAAAAATGCATAAAAATAACAACAAAATGATATTATATAAACTTGCTAGCAACTGAGGTAGATATCTTCCTCATCATCATAGTCACACAAAAGTATTTTGTCATTGTCATCTAGCTTTATATGGCTTCTTTTTCTGACCTTTTTTTCCTTTCCTGAGGTGTTCTTCCACGCACCTTTTCTTACAGTTAACAGATAAGAAAGTCTCTTTATTGAGAGTGTACTTGAATTTCATAAATAAATTCAATAAATCGTTCTTTCGTCTCAAACCGAATCCATTTTATTTCTCTCCTTTTATCTGCCTATTCTCATCATCCTTTTTAATATTTTCCTGCACATACTCGTTGGAGGTTTTAAGTGAAATCAAGTGCTCCATCTTCATTTCTTCACATTTAAACTTCTTAGAACTGTTTCTCACAGCATTCATGCACTCATGGGGTACACCAATATAAGGTACTTGCTTTTTATACTTTTCAATGACTCCGAAATCTTCATCTCATTCCATGAATGTATGTCCCGGTTCAAGGAATTTTTGGTCTATTAATTCTAGCTGAGTTTCTTTAACCAAGTACATAAAAAATCTCACAATGTTTTTGTTCTTATTTTGTCCCGAACAAGAATCACTAATTGCAATAAGATGTCGTGTATTTTAATTAAGATCAACAATAAATTTCCAAAGACATGAAGAAACTTCCATAGAGCCTCTGGCTGCAACCAATTTATACCACATATACATCGAAGCACATTTCTTGTCCAAATTACGGATCCCAAAATTAAATATCCATAATACTCGCATATAAAACAGTTTGTTGGTTGTAAGTGCTGGTACAGGTAAAGTTTTTTGCAGATCGAAACAAACTTATACCACTTCTTCATTCCTTGAAGTTTCGCCCAGTATTTTTGCCTTTTTTTGGCTTGTATTCCCGATTCGGCTTTTCGGTGATAAACCTCTCTCTCGCACGTTATTTTATTTTTTTCTGACTCACTAGTGCACGATTTTATTGATGTTTCGAACTTGTCGCACTTATAACAAGTATCGGACAAGGGATGATGAAAACTAAGAAATTCGGTATTAAACACTCTCTTGTAGAACCATTCCTTGACAGGAGCTTTGTTATTTTCTTGACAGTGTTCTAGGTAACAGTTACATTTTTCTTATAGTCAAAAATGAAGGAAGGTACCGTCTACGAGGATTGTAATGTCTAGTGCAATGGCTGGTATATTTTGAAAACATATCAATATATCGTTTTACCTTATCAATTACATCCTGTGATAGTTTATTAGGACATGGAGCTCTTTCTCTTTTATAAACAGCGGTGATTCCGACGTTTGATATCCCATTCAAAATTCTTGAATAACGTACATTACTGATATCCAAGGTATTTAAGAAAAACATTTTATTAGTAACAGCTTCTGTAGGTGTGTCGATCAGGCAAAGCGATCTCTGTACAAGACGTAACGAATGCATTCTGGAGATTCCAATTTCCTAGATTACAGAATGTTTTAAATTTTCCTGGCTTTATTCATCGGTGAATTTTTGATACTCAAATCTGTATGTATATAACTTTACAGAGTACTCGCTTTTACTAACTTGTTTTTATAGACTACGTATTCTTCAACAGCATTCCTTTTTAGTTTTCTTGCTTGCCTCTCATCTAAATCGCTATATCTCAAACGTTTTTGCCCTTTTCCTTTAATCAACATCTGTAACGTTTTGTAAATCATGATTACTATCACTAATACTATCTTCTGTTGGACTATAGTTTTTGTCCCCTTCTGAATCGTCATATTTCGAATAACTGTTAGATTCTGAAAAGGAAAACAAGACGTGTTAACATACATTTTAAGGTTATGCTAACAGTTTTTTTCAACTATTACTTTCTGAAGGTATGTACAATATAAAATAACAATGTAATCTATAAAACGCATTGAAGACTTACCTTGCATTATTTTAAGGCTATTTTACAAATTGCATATCTCTGCACACTTTTAAAACGTGACTGTCACAAACAACTGCATAAGGTTTTCGAGAGCTTTTACTTCTCACGTAGAGATGTCCGTACTGTAGTGCGTTTTGTACTTGTACCATTTTTACATTAATAAACATCAATATCCCCTAGACACTCTTGCACATACCTCATTATATGGTATAACCAAATAATTTGTTGATAGATTATGTCTTTTAAAAATTCAAAATCTTATAGGCAACAGCATGCTCATAGTTGCACATTTTTTTAAAGGTGGTGTTTTTACCCTCAGAATATCAATTTATGACAGTTTTGCGTGTTTTTTGTGTTATATATTTGTGTAGTATGTATCGCAGTCGTGGTTGTGTAACGTAGGTTGTGTAACACGGATTATATGATAGTTTATTGTATGTTGCATGATCCGACTTATGCATGAGTTAAAAGAAATGACCAGATATCTTTGGAGACGCACAATACACGATATCACGATGATCACTACACTCTCTCCCGGAGGTGAGGACTGAAGAGAGAGATTGTGTGTTGCACATGTATTGTGTGTGAAGTGAAGGCGATGTCTTCGCATTCTATTGCTCCGCTATTGTTGGTATGTTCTTGTTGTTGACTTTTTCTTTAAGTATTGGCAACCAAAGCCTGCTACAGTCTCTGATGGGTTTGCTACACATTTTTCTTCATTAAGTAGAACGAGAGCTGCTTTTTTGACATTTCTCTTCTTTATGTCCGTTTCTTTTATGATTATTCACGCATCTTTCCATTGTACTATGTGCTCGTTGTCCCAGGCATGTTTACATATCTGGGATATGTCAAAATCTCCGTTCTTGATCTCTGACACCTTAAGTCTAATATTTATTAAATTAGAGTGAAAAGAACCTATTTTCACATTTAACTGGCTATCAGGCAGAAAGTTAGTAATCCATTGAAGAGATTGTGTGCCAAAGCCTATTTTATAATGCCTGCAAAACAATTGTATGTCAAAGTGCTTTTATACAACTTATGTAATGTCTGGTGAACCAATTGGTCTATAGCGTTGCAAAACTATCAAAGAAGTTTGAATATATGACTGAATCCATACATTTCTATAATTAGTACCTACATTTTTGTCAATACTTTTAGAAATTGGACATATAAAGCTGATTTTCATTAATTCGGAAAATCATAAAAAGTACCATAAACAAAAATCACAACGTTGTTTTTTTAATTTTAATCAATTTGACATGTTTGGTTCCGCAGTTTAAATCTTCTCTAATCTTATTAAATATTTTCTCTTTAGAAATACAAGAGAAGTATTCGAAAGATAAACTACTGTACATCAAAATCTCTGAAATGGGGGTGTAGATTCGAAATATTTTTTTAGACAGGTTTTCTGTAACCTCTCCATTTTCTACTTTTTTGTCGGCTTATATAATGGTTTGAGGAAGAGAATCATTTGTTTTAGGTCACTAATGTCGATTTTTCATATTTATGGATTATACAAAGCATTGTCTATAAGTATTTATTTAAATATCCTCGTATAATAAATTCGTTATATTGATCCTAGTACAACCGGACGGGGTGATTTACTAGTCAACCGTTTTAGTCTTATTGACGTAAACATTTTGCTTATTAGGTTATTTCTTATATACAACCTTTATCAGTGTTTACTAAATTGATAATCATAATACGTATTTAGGTCAACCATAAAAACCGCATTTTAGCTTCTATTTATCATTAACCGATTAATTTGAATGCAATTGCACCGTATGGTTTGGTTTATGTTTGTAAATAATTTTAAAGAAAGTTATGATTTATTCAAAGAATTATAGGCAACGAAAATAATGATATTAGCAAAAACCGGGTTATATTTCAAAAAACATTAGTCAAATTTTAACTGTAGGTTCTGACGACAAAAACCACGATTTATTTAACAATATTAAGTATAAGATTGTCTGATTTGATTGTCTGAAGTGCCTGATTTTGGCCTATTTCTTTTTTATAAAAATAAAAAAGAATATGTTATTTGATTAAAATGAAAGATATCGATCCTTTATATGTAGTTAGTCTTCCGTCTGGGAATTAGTGAAGCCAAAATTGCAACACATACAGAAAAAACTAATGACTGATTCTAAGTCAGTCATTTAATCTAGACTAGTAAACTAATAAAAACTATTATGCAAGATATTGATGTCTTTGATACTCGAATCCTGTCTAGAGCGTAATAGTTATTGTACATTGAGCGTAAACATTTTCATACTGGATTCTTCACCTACATAAAAATGCGTCTAAAAGATATACAGTGTGTCCAATTAAGTCTTTATGAAAAAAAGTTAATTTTTATAAAAAGTTCTGCATGTTCTAAAACCTAACATACAATCATCAAATATTAAATTTTTTTAAACATAGATGCGGTTTGTCGAAAAATATGAATTGTGGATATTTTTTACTCTTACATAAAATTAATATCGTTCACATAGTGCACAAGCCGTTACAGACTATTTAGCTTTAATTTTTTCGGAACCTGTGATCAGTACACAAGGTACGATAAAATGCTCCCCTGGGTCACCAGTCTTGGCTCCCCCAGATTTTTATTTTTAGGGAATGTTAAAGACCAATTTATACAGGCATGAATTCGGGCGAGCCACCAAATTGAAGCGACAAAAGATAATCGAACTTTCGAAATTGCAGATTGTAGAATTTCTGGGCTTGGAAGAGTGCTTACTTAAATGGTTTTAGTAGTGTTAGTTCGGTTACAAGAAAAAGCCGAAATATACTCTAAATCATTGTGAGTGGCTGAATTTCAGGGCCAGTAATGGATGGCTAGAAAAGTTCAGAAGAATACATGAACTTGGCTTTAAAAAAGTTTGTGGGGAAAATGGAAGTGTCAACATTGAAACCTGTCACAAATGGAAAAGTGATTTATTACATGGTTACGAACCTGACAATATCTTACCTGACAAACGAGACTGTTTTTTAAATGTCTTCCTGATAAGAATATAACTTTAAAAAATGGTGGGAAACATAGCAAGGAACGTAGAACTATTCTGCTAGCAGCAAACATGCCGGACATAGACTCTCACCATTAGTTATAAGACTTGAACAATACTACATGCGCTTAATGGGTTCCCCTGAATAAGGCAAGAACAGCATTGAATACTTAACGAAATTTTATAGATCAAAGCTTCGGATCCAATTTTTATCGATAACATTAATCAATTTCACTTTTACCAAGACACGGACACTCGTTCAAAAATTTTTAGCTTTTCGGAATTAGAATTAGCCTTAATAAAATCAAAAAATACTGCACCTGGACTTGACGGGTTCACTTATACGATAATAAACAAATTACCTGAAAGTGATAAACTTCTTTTAGAAATTTTTAATGACTGGTGGTTGAAATAAAAGTATTCAGATAGTCTTAAAAATATAGTAGTGTGTCTTCTACTAAAACCTAAGAAACAACCTGACAACTTCGTCCTACCGACCTATTTCATTATTATCATCATCATTCAATCTTCGCTTATCCACTGCTGGAAATAGATCTCCCTCATAATTTTCCATCTATTTCGATCTTGTGCCTGTTGCATCCAATTCCTATGACAACGTTTTAGATCGTCAGTCCAACGTGTTGGTGGACGACCTCTGCTTCGGTAGGCATCATCTCTTGGTCTCCATTCCAGTATCCGCTTTGTCCATCTATTATCTGTCATTCGAGCCACGTGACCTGCCCAGTTCCATTTCAGTGTTGCTACTCTCTCTACTGCATCAGCCACTCCTGTTCTTTGTAGTAGCTGACGATTTGGGATCTTGTCTCGTAGTGAAATGCCCAACATAGCACGCTCCATCGCCCTTTGACACACACGGATCTTTTGAACTGTTCTCCCTGTCATGGTCAACGTTTCCGCACGGTAAGTTAACACTGGCAAAACACACTAATTAAACGTTTTTCTTTTAAGGTATATTGGTATATCAGACGATTTGAAAATATGGTTCAGCTTGCCGAAGGCTGCCCAAGTCAGTCTTATACGACGGAGAAGCTCAACGGTTTGGATATCTTTTCCTATGCGAATCTCATGACCTAGGTATTTATAGGCCATTACCTGGTCTATGGATCTTGTTCCTACGCATATATCTTCGCTGACTACAAGATTTGTCATCATCTGGGTTTTAGATATATTTATTTTCAATTTCCCTTCTAGCGAGGAAAGGTAGAGCTGATTTAAAAGTTCTTTGGCCTCATCTATCCCATCAGCTATTAGTACAATACATTATTATCATGTATTACACAAAAATTGTTTAAAGGCTTGTAAAATTTAGACTCGAACATTTTGTTGAAAGCAGATCACTTTTAACAAAAAATTAGTATGGATTTGCAATAAAATAAAATAAAATAAAATCTCCGATTTAGTTACAAACGCACAATTGTGTCTATCAAACAATATATAGGTACATGTTATGTCTTTTTGTGGACCTTAAAGGGGCTTATGATGTGGTGGCTTTTGGTATCAATAAAAGTACGGCTGAGTTCTTTGTCATTGAAAAGGCATTAAAATGGTGTGCAACTCAAACCTGCATGAATATTTCAATAATTTCAGACCTAAAGTCAACATTACAAGCTATTAGCGGTTAGAGATAGTGCAAGCACTCCTGACCACGGCGCAGTAGACGAAATTTGGTTTAGTCCCCACTTCCATGCGAAACGCATTGTACTATGCACTGTATAATTCCACTTACAATTGAATCTTTCTGCCTTTACGTGAATTTGACTCCGCCTTCGCGCAGCTCCATAGTCAGGAGTGTTTGAACTATCTCTACCCACTAAATCAATTCCAAAATGCCTTAATTTTGAACATAAAAAATAAATTATGGATCTTAAGCAAAATAATGCAACTGTTTCGTTTATTTGAACGAAAGGACATTGCGGAGTCGAAGGTAATGAAATTGCGGATATGGCCGCAAAAAGTACCCACAGTTGCCACCATATTGACAAAGTATTTAATTTAAAATATTTGAATAATGCTCTCAAACCTAACATCAGTTATAAATGGGAAGTTAATTACAAAAGAATTACAAATAAATCTACAAATGATTATTTTAACCCTACACTTCCAAAAAACATTTCTCATTTCACCTTTAATTATACTAGAGCACAAATGTCAATACTGACCTACTGGCTCATTTAAAATTAAACCATGGTCGCTTTCCATCCTACTTATATAAAATTGGAATACTTCACTCCCCCGTTTGTATTTGCGACAACGTATCTATTTTGGTGATCTAACTAAATCACATATTCCTCGAATGTTCTCTGAACTCTCGGTTCTCTTCAATTCTGTATCAAGGACTAATTCACAATGCGTTTCCATTGCCGCTAAATATTACAGCTCTCCTGTCTTCCTTAGATAAATCGGTACTTGATTCCCTCATAAATTTTATCAGAAATGCAAAAATAGTGTTATATTTTAAAGATATTACAACATGAAACATTTCAAATAATTAATAATTTTCATGTTTTATGGTAAATAGATTTTGTCTGATGCCATGATACCCCACACATACATACACACAAAAGGATGTTTTAAAATAATGTTGATTTATAATTAATAAAAATATGTTTGTTAACTCTGTAACTTTTATTTATTTTACCTATATTTATGAATTTTTATTTATTTTACCTCTCTAACTCAAAATTAGTAAGAACGAATCTCAACATCTTTATGTCGAATCAAAATCCTCCATAAGTCGAAAACTGTATAACTCGAAATTTTTGGCGTCTCCCTTGATATTCGACTTATAGAGGTTCTACTGTAATTTGTTTCTAAAATTTATACTATGAGAACGATTTTCGAAGTGGAAATCTAAACGTCAAAATAAGCGTATTTTCAACTGCAATTGTTTTTAATTCACATTACCTATAATAAATAATATTATACTACAAGAAAGAAGTTTCAGGACAAATTATAACTTAAAGAAATTAAAAATATCCGATACCCGGCTTACTTATGATCTATGATAATAATTAAAAATGTATTCATGCCATATGACATATACGCTATACTAAATAAGTAAATATATGTAAAAACTATTATCAACTAGGAGACAAACATTCTGAATATATTTGAAATAAACCGATCTTGAAGTGCCATATTTAAAGGGCTGTGTAGCTCCTTGAAAATTATTTTCAAACATGATTTATGTCAGATCTAATATATACTGGAACTTCAACACATGATTAAAAACAAGGTTCACGAATCATAATGTGATTTATTCTTTTTTGTGTAGGAAACACCTGACTATACCACACTGGATTTTTGCGGTATATCTTAAGTATAAACTACATGTCAAAAAGCACGGCTGATACAAGACGAAATATACTACCTAATCAATATACAATATTTTCAGTTTCAAATAATATTACATAGATTTTTTCTAAAAATTACGATTTAATTAGGAAGTTAATAAATAAGGAATAAATTGGAACATAAAAATTGCATCTGGCTAAACTTTTATTTATCTTTTTATGTCCACAGCAACAACAACAAAAAAATTCGTATTATTTTAAAGTAAAGTGCATGTCATCACTTAAAAACTAATTTTCTTAATTAACTTAAAGATTAAAAAACCGAAAAGCTTCAAGTTCGGATACGATTACGAATGAACTACAACTTTTTCATGTATATTAATTGTATTCATATGATCTTGTAATGTATTGTAGAAGGCTTCAGTTACTACTTTGGTCTTACTTGTATCTGGAGCATATACCGATATTAAATGTTTTTTACTATTATCTATTTTGAGTGTCATTTGAAGTATTCTGTTGTTAATATATTGTACATCATCTATACTTTTTTCAAATTTCTTGTGGATGAGTATACCAACTCCTGAGCTTGCATATTCTCCTTTTTCTTTTTCGCTGTATACCAATATGAAATTTGAATATTTTACAGTTCCCTTACCTTTTTTTCTTGGCTCTGAAACTCTGCTTAATCGATTAATTTTGTATGTATTCAGTTCCATAATTATTTCTTGTTCTCTGTTTATCCTTGATTTGATATTCCAACATGCTATCCTTAACATATTCTTTCTCGTTGTCCTTTTTCTCGCCGTTTTCGTCATCATTTGGTTCTGTCCTGTTTCCGAGGCTGATTGACCGGTTCTTTGAGCACTGATTATTTTTTAAGATAGGCAGGTTGCTAACCTTGCCTATCAACCCTTCACTTTTATCCAGACTTGGGACCGGCTGTGATAAAAACCAAGCTACTCGATCCACCCGATAGTCGTTACAGGCAGTGTTTATCTGCCTGGGATGACTATCGGGTGGATCGAGTATAAAGTAATGGCTTTATTGTTTACCAATAATATGGGAAAAAATAAGTGATACAATTCATACATACCTTCATATACATCCTCCTTGCCTTGATTAGTATTGTTCATATCGTCTCGATACTGATTGCAATCTAACCATACCCTGTAAGTTCTCTGATCTCCAGGTAAAACTGGTCTTGGTTCAGGACCGTCTTCTATAACTCTCCCATTTGAGTCCAACATTCCTTCTACCTCACAACCTCTTATACAATGTAAGCCAACTTGAGATAAAAATGGTTCTTTGTAGTCATATTTTGTGCCTAAAAATAATGAAAAAACATTTTGAACCCACAAGGAAAATGAAATTCCTGTAGTTGGCTGTATACCATGAATCATAAAAACTTTTATTTAAAAAATAATATATATATATATATATATATATATATATATATATATATATATATATATATATATATATATATACAGTCCATCTAATTTACAAACCGTTGCACGTCATCGGCGTCATAGCCCGTGACGTCACATGATACCAACACGAAATATTTAGGCGGTAGGTGTGTTCTTTTTTAGAATCACTTTGCCGAGTACACTGGCATTACAGCCACTAGACATATTTTATTATATACGCGTACAACCAATATTTAAAGATTTCTATTAATGTTAACTTAAAGAAATAGACAACAATATGTTTCATTTAATTTGTATAAATGCATTATAAAGCGTTTTTATGAAGAAAATTTATTCGGAACACACTGTAACTGTAATCGAACGAAGGTGAAATTTTGGCATAAATTGGTAACACTTATTTGACAGTTGCGGTGTTGACACTTTTTGTACTTTATTGTTTTAAATTTTAAAGTGAATACCTCTTGTTTTATATTTTTACCTATTTAATAAAATCTGTTCTTTTTAGAACAAAATTAGTGTGTTTTATTTCAAAAATGTCACGTAAGAATTTAAATAGTCGTTGTAAAGAGTATAATAATAATTATGTGACCTATTTGATTTAAAATGAATTCAGGATTTTTTTATACATTGGCAACTATGTCAACTTCGATCTCTGACGTAGATAATGACGTGCAACGGTTTGTAAATTAGATGGACTGTATATATTGTAGATAAATCTACACCTGCTTTTGATAGGGTGACTATACTCGTCTTGCGCAGTATCATCCAATCGAGTGATAACTGTTTAGCTGTCAAATATATTTGTTTACAAAAAAATATCTTTCTGTTTTTAGTTTAATTTCAATTTAAAAACTTTAAAAAGCTTTTAGTAATTTTAAAAACTAAAGTTCCTACACATTTTTATTTAATTTAATTTTGTTGTTTCTTTTAAATTGAGTTGATAAATTTTTTTTTTTTATAAAATTTTTTAAAAAAGATACCTAGCTAATTATAATACAGTTTATTTAAATAATTAATGAAGGAAAAACGAAAGTAGAAGAAAACAAAATCTAAAGATAAAAGTAGTAAAATAACCTGACTTAAACGGCAACTCAAAGGTTAACTACACTAGAACCTTCCTTTGTTTAGTCACACAATCCTGATTTTCGTTTGACACTAGCCAGTGTAGCCTATACTCAACTATACTCAAAAGTGCTACACTAGAAAACAAAGAAACAAACTTATATTGTATGTGTGTTGCTTATAATATCTTTTTGCAAAACTTTATAAGATTTTAGGTCAGTTGTTTAGAGACTCTCTGGCAGTTTCTCTGAAAATATTTATTTTTAGTGTACATTGTTGTTCATTCGGCGCCATATTAGATCCTCCTAACGTTGGAAATTACATTGGCATTTTGTTCACGGTTTTCAGCTACACGGAATACTGTTAGGCACTGCATATTCCTGTCCAATCGCGAATGTTCTTGAGCCAGGACACCTGCTTCCTTTCATTTCCTCTGCGGCCTTCAATGTTTGCCTTTCATGATAAACTGAAGGATTGTGTACCCGTCTCCTCTAAGAATATGCACTACGTATGAAATTTTTTTACTTGAATAGTTTTCAATAACTCACGAACGGCATTTGCTCTATTTAACACAGCTTTGTTGATCTGCATCGCTGTCCAGGGTATTCGGAGCATTCTTCTATGTAACCAAATCTCAAACATCTAGGTGATTGATCGTACCAGTGGGATCATTCGATAGAAATAAAGCAGCCTATAGTAAAACCTAAACGTTCAGAAACCGAGACCTGTTCTTGAAAACTAAATGCAAAATGATCTTGTTATGTGTTTTTTTCCTGTTATACATAGTGGAGACTTAGACACTTTCTTAATCATCTATAAAGAAAATGGAGGCATTTTATGTAGTTTTATGTAGGTACATTAAATGTAGTGTTACATGAGCAATCTAAGAATTTCTTGATCATATTACTAACGTGGATAACCACGTTATAAGAATAGGAAAATTAAAACACGCAAGCTGGAATTTCTAGGTCACGTTATGTAAAACGAACTGCGATACGGAGTGCTTCAGTTGATTTTACAAGGAACAGTTTATTGCAAAGGGGGACCAAAAAGAAGAAGAATCTCCTGGCTTCAAAAAATAATAACTAGACTTCATATGCTTGCTTTTCGCTAACATCTGAAACGGATACTCAAATAGATACCCTAAAAAGAACTAAATCTATACTAAAGTAGATCTATTTGTATATATCGTTGAAAGTAAAAGATTTGAACATATTTAACATGGTAGTGAATGGTACGCTTTCAAACGGAACAAGAATTACACCTAACCTAAAAAACGCGGATATCAATCTGATCACGTTCATCCTATCCAGAATAATGTATCAAGAGGCGAAGAATGAATAGTTTTATGAAAAACAAATTTTTCTTCAGAAAACAGATTTTTCTGTATGCAAAAAATCTGAATACAAAGTATGCAGACTAATAAATATGTAAAATAAGTATTTAAGTATGCCTTAAGTAGGGACATAATTTCTTCAGACATTAAATATGTGATGAGGTCCTGGCAACTTAGCCCCAAATTATTATTTTTATTGATTTATCGATAACAAAATGTAAGATCATTTTCATACAAGAGCTCAAAATTTAAAAAAATTTAGACTGAAGATTACCGTAGCTTAAGATCGATAAAGCTAGTAATACTGAAAATAATTTTTAAACGATTATTAAGTTATATAGTTGAAATAACCATCTAATGAAATATTTTTTGAATATATAATATTTTCAATTTAAAGCCGAGGAAGTCCCTATTTCTTAGAATTATTTTTTTATTTTCTTAGTGTCTTTTTGTCCAAAATGACGATTACAAGTTAACACGGAAAGATAAAGACATTCAAGCGATGTACTCATTATGTTACTTGTTTAAATGACCTTATTGCTCAACTGAGGTTTAAACGAGAAAACATCCTAAAACGACCAGTAAGGAAACTGCTGGCCTTCGTTAAGGCCACAGGACTTACTGGAGTTTAAAGGAAAAACGGAGATTAACGAGTCTCGCCTGAACTAAGAAGAAGAGACCTTTATAAAACAATGGGAAGGAGTTGACTAAACGTAACGTGCAGTGCTGCAAGATGGCCAAATGCCATGATATTAGCTTTGGTATGTGTTCAGGCAAACTCTTTGTAACGCAATCTGATTTATTTAAGCATATAGTGGGTTTCGATTACTGGACGACAGAGTCGACATTATTAATATGCCAATAGCTAACCTGCTGTTCTCTTCTAGTTGGTTATTTAACTGCTTTCCTTCCGTGATTATTAAAAATGGTTTGTAATAAATTATTGACACTAAATTGAACCTACCTATTGGATTTGTTGGTTTGACTGTTACCAAAAAGCATACGTCATGTTTACGTAGATTCTCCCATTCCCCTTTTATTTCTGGTCTTACTGCCAAATTAACAGTAACATCTGCTCTAACTCTACTAGGTCGTTTTTCCCCAATGTTAGGTTTCGCAACTTCGACGACGGCAAAATTGATGATAGGCTGTGCCATTCGAGCCCAACCGCCCCAGTATATATTTCCATCTTCAGCTTTCCTAAAAATATTATACATTTAGAAATAATTGTATTTCTAATATATCAAATAAAAACATTTAAAAAATTTCTAATATACTCGGATTAGCTTTGGATATTTTAAAAGTCGTTTACTGATCCTCCAAGTTGGGGGTTGGGCAGTGGGTTAACACCCCCTCCCGTAGAAAAACATTCTGTTATGGAGATTTCAAAGCAATCGGACGGACGGTTTTTTTTGTCGAACACTTGGCAAATGAAATAAAAAAAAAAAGAGAAAACATTACAATGAAATTAAGATAAATGCGTTGCTGACGAATCAGTAAATATATAAAATATTATATTCTATTCAGAACTTTAAAATTCATATGAGATTTTAAAGATGTAATAATGAATTCAAATAGCTTGCTGCGTATTAGATATTTGATGACTGAAATCTCTCTACCTAAGCATCATAATTTTGATTTCTGAACATTTGTCTACAATTTTCCTCTAATTGTTTGCTTATATAAATGTATCAACTTAAAAAAGTTAAACTTTTTCTCTTATCTATATTTAAACAGAGTGCGATAGATATTGTACTTTAAAAACTTAATATGAATTATTATAAGCTTACCAGGGACACAATCTACTGACAGCATCTTCAATATCTTGTCTAATTTCATCTGAAAATGTAATGTAATTAATCATTAAAATTGTATTAATAAAAAATAATAAACGAAACAAACACTAGTGTTGTATTAAAATATATGCAAATATATAATACGTAAATGAGACACAAATAACACAAACACTGACAAATACAGGCAGTATATTCACCTAAGGACATTGGGAAGAGATCAAGACAAAAGTAATTGGAGCAGCAAGAAATATTATAGACAAAAGAAAAGACAGCTGTCTGTCCCTTTAACTTCAACCAAATGTGTTCCAACCAAATCCATAAACAAATTTTTTAATGTGTTTTTTTGTGGAGTCTAATGTTTCTGTATTTTATGTGTTTTTTCGAAGAAACTTTTTGAGTTTTTTTAACCTTTCAAAAAGAAAAAAAATTCGGATTTTTCCAACTAATGGGATCCCTCTCTAGTAGTGGTGCTTTTAAACACTCAGACCATTGATCTGAGGATGGATTTGTAATCCGAAAACGCTCAGCTAGGAATTAAAAAATTTTAACACACTTCAAAAATACTTGTCTTTTCCATTCTTAAAAAAAGATTCTTACAGTATCATATACAATCATTCCTAGGCCTTCTATTACTTTTTTTCTCTACAGTAAAATTCTGAGGCGAACGTCACGGAACTAGCGCCACGAGAAGGCGTCGTCATGGGTAGCGTCATAGAATAGCGGTTCTTGACATCGATTCACTACTCCCGATCAATTCGTTTCTGGTCATCATATATTTACTCTAAGCAGGTTTAAATTAAAAACTGCATGAAAAATAACTAACAAAATATAGACATTAAATGAGAAGTAAAAAAATTAAAAGAATATCTGTCAATAAAAGATTCGATTCGTAACGATTGTCAAAATTTAGTAAAAGTCACAGATGTCATCCGATTAATAACAACATTAAATCATCTGTTTAAATTTTTATAATAATTCTCGTTTTAAAATAATTTCATATAAATATAATTATTATTTTTAAACATATTTAGTTTATATAATTATTAAATTTACTATCAAATGATATTTATTTATATTTTATCATTAATATTCGGTCTGAATTTGATAGGTGTGTCATAAGTAAACAACGTTTGCTTTGTTAATACGTTAACAGGTAGCGTTAGGAGCAAAAATAATGATTTATTGAATTTGTTTAAAATATAAGCAATTAATAAATAATAAAATTACTTTATTTAATTTTAAATATATTATTCAAATTTTAAATATACAAAAAACAATGTATGAGTATGAAGATCTACGCTAGTCTACAGTACCGCCTACTGTTCCACTTTTTTTTTTAAATATAATTTGTTATTTTTAAATATCTTATTTAGTTTATATATTAATTAAAATTACTATCAACTGACATTTATTTATATTTTCATAATTTCATATAAATGTAATTTCATATAAATATAATTGGTAAAACATTTAAAAAAATTTCATATTTATACAGTCACAGCTGAAGAGTCCATTTGTGTACCTAACGAGCGGGTGGCCGTTGGATATACAAAATGTCAAAACTGACCATAATTTGTTATTTTGATTTTTGAAATGTTTCATAATTTTTTTAAAATTTAAAAATACAGAAACATAGTATGAAGCTTCGCGCTAGTCTACAGCACCGCCTACTGTACAACTTTTTTTGTATCTTATCTTGCAGACTTTTAAATAAATTAGAAAAATAAAAAAAAAATTTGAGTTAAAATGCCAACTACGAATAATTTATCTGTTGGTCGAAAAACAAGAACTTTTCCACGAATATGGTATTTTGGGTAAACATAATACCCTTGGTAAAAATCCTAATCTACCACATTTTCGTTCGCACTTTTTTTACTTTGAATAAAAGAGGTTGGACGCTACTCGCGCGTCGGATAAAAATTGCTATAACTTATTGACCATCCAATTTGGAAATCTGAAACTTTCCAGAAAGCTTCTTCTTTAAAGTTTTCTTCAAGTTTTAAAAGTTGGTTAAAAAGAGCCTCAAAAATGTGTTACAAAAATTTTAATTAGAAAAAAATATCCGACGACTAGTATACGACTTTAAAAAATCATTTTGTTTATAATTAAAATTAAGAATTCGGACACATCTTTTTATTGCTGAAATGTCCATTGTGTCAAAATTAGAAATAAAATATCTAAACCAAGCCGAGACATCGCGCATTAAATACAAAACTTCATTAGAATTATAAAACCAAAATGTTTACCTTGTTCTTGATAATTTACATGTTGCTCCCAAATTTATTCTTTACAAATTTTACGTTGACACAATTTATATTGATTTGCGGCATTTTTTGACTTTCCCATTTTAATTATTTTATCTAACCTAAACCACAAACTAATTCCCTTTACCGTAGTTTGCATTGTTAAAATTTCCGGAAATATTGAAAATAAATATTTTATAAAAAATTGCAAATCTTTCTGTTTTATATTTATTCCATAAAATATTAAGAAGCCATGGAAAACATCATCAGAATTGAAGAACCCGGACTTTAGAATAAGCGAATGTGAACATTTTAACACATATTTTATTACGTATTTGTTAAACATTGTTAATATTATTAATCCATTTGCATTTTGAGAAAACCTTGTGTTTATACATCAATACCAGTAAAAAAGTAATTATTTATTCAATAAGTGAAAAATTAAATGTTTATTGTATGCGGCGTGAAAGTTGCATACAATACTGAATACTGAATGTTAATGAAAAAACCAAAAAATGTTTTAAAACAAGAGTGAAATATCCGAAGAACTCGAAATTATAATGGGAGTAATATTGCCATCTATATTATTTATCGCTTACACTAGGGAATGCGTATTGGAAATTATTATGAAAAAGTAAGGATACAAGTGAATGGTTTTTTAATTAACAATATTAGGTGTGCGTATAACACTGCAATATTAGCCGATAATTAAAAAAACGTAGAAAGAACAACGAATAAAATATTAAGATGCAATGGACAATATGAACTCTTCCCAATATCAAATAAATCAAGTTTGCAAAATTCATAAGAACAACAATTCTAACGAAGCTCTACTGGTAGGAGGCAATCAGACGTGAAAAATTAAAGAAGTACACGTACCTGGGTTGTAAAGATTTATGCAATCTTCCACTGCGCAAGATAAATTATCGTAAGGGCTTTTGAACTGAAGGGGATCAATATATGGATATCAAGCGGTCATGGTGGCTCTTAGAAGCACTAAAGTGAACTCTAGGCTAGTGTGGGTATGACGAGAACTGCCGAGAACTTGACAGACTGGCGGAACATAACAGTGTCACACTGGTACACCTTCTAGGTCACCGGGGAATATACGTCAATAAAAAAGCTGATTCACTTGTCAGAAGAGTATCAGCTACAAAATCATCAGTGCAAAAAAATCATCTACCACGACCGGAAAAAGCCTGGATCTGAAGACGTTATACACGATCAAGCATTATACGCGATCATGTATATGCAACAAAAACTAAGCACATGGAATGGTCGGACGAGGAATTTGAACAAGGACAATATTTAATTATGACTACAGATAAAGGAAAAATGTATAAATTTGAATAGGTAGAGAGACATTGAATATTTACGGACTATATTTTCGAGTAAACCAAATATCCGGGAGGAAATAAACAAAAGTGGTTTATAAATATATAAATAAACAAAAACTGCTAGGAAATCGTTGCATGCATGCACTCAATAAAATACTCAGAAGCTAAAATATATCCAAAGCAGCTAAATTAAAATCGTATAAAATTGTAATAAGACCAATAATAAAGTATGCTTTTGAAACCTGGACTATGACAAAAACTGAGCGATCAATGATAACAATTATGGGAAAGAAAAATACTTCGAAAGATATTTGGCAAAAAAATAATAAATACTCAGTAGACACGAAGAACAAACAAAGAGTTAGAATAATTATATAAACAGCCTAATATAATTGCAGTAGTAAGAGCACAAAGAGTTAGATGGTTAGGACATGTCCAAAGAATGGCCCAAATTAGAATGCCAAAAATCTTGTTAAGCGCTACAATAGTTGATAAAAATAGAAAGAGAGGCCTAGGACTAGATGGAGTTATGAAGTTAATGGCGACCTGAGGTAGCCCAATGTAAGCAATTGGAAAGAAAAAGCGAAGAACAAACTGAAATTAAGGCAGATTGTAAACCTAGCCATGAGTCTACTAGGCTCGAAGTGCTAATATATTATTATTAATTTTGACTTAGAAGCCAAGGGTATCGAAGGCTTGTTACCGTAACTATATTATTATTTTTTTTTTTTATAAAATTGGTTTAAAAATTATACTTACATGTCGATTCAAGCCGAAATAGGTTAAAATTCCTCAGAAGATAATCATGTAAAGTTAAAAACTGCAAGTTGAGCTTTGGGAGAGCTAAGCAACCTTCACCGGAGAAATAGGCAGTCGGTACAATATTTTCGTCCCAAATAATATCTTCTGTAGGGTATAGCGGCATTTCGTTTAGAGCTTCCAACTGGGATGCTCTCTTTTCATGGCGGGAAATCTGAAAAGGGAAGTAATATTTAATGAGTGTAAATTTCAATTTTATAAAAATGTATATTTTATCTGTTGTACAAGTATAAAAAGGCAAGTTTCAAAGTGGCATCAGACAGGATCAGGAACAAATAAAATTACGAGATTATCAATAGCAAGAAAAAACTAGTTAAATAAACGAACTTTATCAGACCCTCAATTACCTATACTGCGACGATGTGGTGGAATAACACACTTCAAACATATGCAAAAGCCAAACTAAGCAAGATGCAAAGACTTGTTTTTGTGCCTGGGGATAACTGGTGCCATTTGCAAGACTCCAACAGTAGCTATGGAGACTCTACTATATTTGTCTCTCTTGCATTTTGGAGTTCAAGAAAAGACAAGATTGGGAGCCTACAGAATAAAACAATCACAACGAAGTTTTATTCTGTTCGCAGAAACTGCGACGAAGAACATCTTTAATGTTGAATCGGATGGCATGACAAAAGACATAATTTTAAGAATTCCTACAGGGAGTCTATTCCAGATAGGGATATATAAAGAAACAGGGAATACCACAACCAATAGGGTCAGATCTAGTATACAGATGGATCCAACACTGGAAAAGGTGTGGGAGCAGGAATATGCAAGACTTAGCGAAACCTGTGATTTGGGAAGGAATTGCATCGTTTTCCAAGCGGAGATTCACGCAATACTGCAATGTACAGGGAAAAATAATGAGAGAACTCTTGAAAAGAGCAGATCCATATATTGTCAGACAGTCAGGGGGCACTGAGGGGGCATGTTAGGAAGTGACGTCCAAACGGGTGTGGGACTGTTACGAAGAACTGAATAAACTGGGAGACTGGAACAAGGTTAAGCTTGTCTAGGTACCAGGACATCAGGACATCGAGGCAACGAAAAAGCAAATCAACTTAATAAAAGAAGATCTAACGAACCAAATGGACCAGCTGTGACCCTGGTAGCACCAAAGGTAATCTGAAGGCTGTAAAGGACTGGAACCGAGAAAGTCATAAGTGATATTGGAATATTATAAAAAAACATATGGGAAAATCTTCATTGGTGGATTATGTACATATACAAAAAGAACAGGTTCCATATGGGCAGAAATAAACTGAGTACAGCAACAGGAAATTTTGACCGGGACGCACCAGTAAGAAAATTCCTAAATACAATAAGTTTTTACATTGAGAACTTAACTGTAGACTCTGCCACAAGGAACTAGAAACTGTGAAACATGCATTATGCGATTGTGAGGCACTGCACCGCTAGACAAAGAAAAAACTATATGGGCAACCAATAGGAGACCCTGGTATATTTAGGATACACCAAGCAAAATACCTGTATAAACTTCTACAGGGTACAAAAATTCTATACTTGGTGTAGGAAACAACAATGGGCAGGAAATAGAATAATCTTCAGCTTCAGTGATAACATAGATCTTGGATCAAACAGACCCAGATAACACAAAGAACAAAAACGAACTTACTAATATTATCACCAAAGCAATATAAATTACTGTAAAATAGATCTCAGACATCAAAATAAATAGAAAGCTAAAGTTAACATAACAGGAATGTTTCAGTGAATAGGAAATCAAGATCAGACAAAATATCAACAAATTTTAAAGAATTAAATATACAGGAATAGCAAATATAAATATGACAAACGAATAGAATCCACTGGTGGTGAACAAGAACAAAATTATTAAGACCAATAAAAAATTGCGTGTACAACACTTTTCCTGTATTGCCCAACAGGGAAGAACCAAAAGAAAAATAATAAAGGTGGTTTCATAGTTATACCATAAAAATAGTGCACCTAGAATTATTCAGTGGCGGATCCAGAAATAGTTTTGGGGGGGGGGGGGTTATGGGTCTTGAGGGTGATTTTGATATAGGATTTAGATTTTTGCACCTTTACGATTGATATGATTTGTGCCTCATGTAAGGAAACTTTTTTCTCAATAATTATTTTAAGCGATATATTAAACTAATGAGAAATTATTAAAAGCCAAATACCCTACGGATGCAAAGACGGGTACAACATTAAGGGGTCTTAAACTTAAACAAAAAACAATAATTTATACCCACGTACTCTATGACAGTAAAATCAAGTGTGCAAGACTATTAAACCAAAGGAAAGTTATTAAAATATAAATACTGAAAAATCAAGGAGTGTCAATTTAAACTAGGTATTTTAAAGACAATTAATTTAAACCCACCTATCCTATGGCTACAAAATCAAGAATGCAATAACTCAATGTAAGTGTAAATAATAATAAATGTATTAAACATTCCTAATAAACTCTATCTTATCGTTGGATATCCGATATTAATTTATGAAAACATTGATTAATTCCTTATTGCTATAAAGAGTGGAAACATGAACTCTCGGAATTACAAGTATGAGGCATATAGAAGCCTTTGAAATGTGTGTTTTTCGAAGGATGCTGAAGATTTCGTCGACAGAGAACGTGATCAACAACGAGGTGATGAGAAGAAGGAGCACCGAGAGAGAACTCCTAAAGATTGTAAACAACAGAAAAACGAGTTCTCTAGGACATATTACAGAGGAGAAAAATATAACTTTCTACGACTCATAATGGAAGGGAAAGTAGAACGAAAAAGAGGTCCAGGAAGAAGAAAATGCTCCTGGCTGAAGAGTTTAAGAGACTGGACAGGCATGGACACACATTCGATACTAAGAACAGCTCAAGATAGAGAACAATTTGCTGTAGTTATAGCCACCCTTCCGTAATAAAGAAGGAACCTTAAGAAGAAGTTTAAACAGCATTTTATTTAAATTAATTTATTCAACAAAAAACATAATACAATTTAAGAATAGTTATTTCTATAATTAGGCATATTAGGCTACAAGTGAGTGAAATGTTTTTTTACTCGGTATTGAAATTTTTCTCACGAATTGTCAGCAACAGCCTGCCACGAGTGGTAAATAAACGTTCAATGATTAAAAATACTATAAGCATAAGATAAGTAAATATTATATAATTTTATAATATTCTTTTCGCCTATTCGATTTAGCAAATCGCTCTATGATTACATCAACATCTAGAGAAATTTCAGGATGCACATTGATGAGTACTAAACCAGTTAACCTTCCCTCCGAAGTTCTATTTCTAAGTCAAGTCTTTAGACGCTGCACTGACTGGCAGTGTAATTAATATTTGCAGAAATATTCTGATATTTGCATACATACATATGATATTTTGCACGACTGTTTTCCACTTTTGAATCCACAGTGAACACGCTTGTTCTACTGTGAAATATGCAGTAGATGGTCCATTAATATTCTAGAAGGTGTCAAAATTTTTTTAATGCAACTTTATCTTCTGGTGTGTCATCAGTTTTAGGTAAAACAACTCGAAGATTAAATCGATTCATAACTTTCGGTGAAAGTCGTTCTTCTAAATCAGTTAAGATATTGTCTAAAAGGGGTAAATAAATAGATCTTCGGAAATATTCTTCGCAAGAGTTAGCAGGTTGGTTTTGACGACAGAAACTATACGAGGCATCTTCAATTCAATGTTTAGTTGTTCAGCTATTTCCTTTACTTCATAGTAAAGTTTGCTAAAAACAGATTCAGTATTTGAACTTTTATTTTGAAGAATGCATTTAGTGTCCTCTATGGCCTCAGTAGCCTTCTTCAAATCTAATGTTGGTGACTGAAGTAGACGACTAAGTGATACAGTTGTACCTAAAACATCACTAAGGCAAACTACTGAAATGAGAAATTCTGGGCTCCTAATAGTTTGCATTAATGAAAATGCATCAGCTGACGTTTTACTGTCCTTCCACGTAGAAATGATTTCAAGAGCGTTGTATATTTTGATGATTGATTCGCCCTGGAACTGAAGATGACCTTCATGCCTTTCAACCCAACGAGCTTCACAATTCGCAGACAAAACTGAAGATAAGAAATACCTAATACAAAATAAAAACGTGCGAAAAGTCATGTCATGCACATTGAATGAGCAATAATGTGTGGGCGGTAATTCTATCTCATCGATAATCGAACGATTCTCTGGCACTCAGATGACGAATTGGCAAAATTTTAATTCGCGGAAGTCGGAGTAGCGTTAGTCGAGCGAGGTATTACTGTATTCAGAATTGTTGATTTTTTTAAAGAGCAATGTAAAAAGGCTTCCGCATAATTCTACACTTACCCCTAGAATAAATGAGTTTGAATAATTTCTTTACTTCCTGCTTATAGGGTTGATGGGTTTTAAATTATTTTTGTAGGATTATTTGATTGATATTTAATTTTGTTTGGGGGGGGGGGGGTCATGACCCCCTTGGATCCGCCACTGACTTTATTACAGGAAGGTATTTTTCAACCACCTTTTTAGAAGTAAACTAAACGTGATAAAATAAATTAAATAACCCTTTTAAAACACTCAAATAAAAAAGAAATTAATTTAACCCGCGGTTTATTCCCACTAATAACAAAAATTAAATAAACAGTGGTCGAAAGAAAACCTTTAGGACAATATTTACACACTTTAGCACAATAGGGAAGATTAAAGTTTAAATGAGGACTTAAAAACATATTTCAGGGCCTTTCTCATTTCAATTTTTTTAATTCAGACTTATGTTTATTTTAATGACCCTTCGATCAATTAATTTTTTGTTTCACTATTTGAAGATTTATCGGTAGTAAACACAATTAAATAACTATTTAGCTTTATTTATTAAACCTTGCTGAAATTTTCTGTGCTCATATGACTTATAAGAAAAATTTTAGTGCTTGACTATTTATGCCCATTAATGTAAATTGTTTGTATGCATAAATAGATAACATATATTTTTAACAATGATCAACTAATCCGAGCTAAATAACTAAAAAGCCAAATGAATGACGCTAGACAAAGGTGTGTAAAACAAATGACTACTCGTACATATGTTAAAGAATGCAGATTAATCCATATAACAAAAACACCGACATATACATCTATCGAATAAACAATACTATTCAATACTATTGAATAAATATGATCTCATTATATTCATAAAAAATATAATCGTTTTAAAATTCAGATTCGTGTAATGCCTATGCAATTGCTTTTTATAACTACGTGATGAAAATCAATGTCTAATTTTAACTATCTTAACCCTCCGTTCATCAGGTGTGGTCTGTGAGTCTACGACAAAATAAAAATTTTGGATAATTCTCTCATTTTATTTTTTTAAATTTCTACCTTTTCAGTACCTTCCTAGAAACTAAATACCATTCGTTTTTTTTTATACAAAACTGTTTTTGAAATTTCCAAATAGCTGCTGCATGGCCGTTTGTCCTGACAGACCCCACCCTATCAAATGTGTAACAATATTTGCACTGCTTCTTAGTTGTATTTTTCTTGTAATCTTGTTTCACTTGGCCAGAAATAACGCAAATTAAAAATAGACAGGTATATTCTTCAGTTTTTGCATTTAGCAACGATATGACTGCTATCGAAGATAGCATATCATATATACCGAAGAAAGGAAAAAATGTGATTGCTGTTTCCACTGTGCACAGAGATGATCGGATTGATGAAGATACTGGTGATCAGAAAAAACCAGAAATAATTACTGTTTATAATTCCACAAAGAGTGGAGTAGATGTTTCTAGAAATACGAAACGTTGGCCAATGGTAGTAGTTTATAATATCCTTAATCTCGCAGCAATTAATGCATTTGTAATTTACAAAGGCAACAACCCAGATGGAGAATTTTCCAAAACGCGAAGATTATTCCAAAAAAACCTAGGTTACATAATGGCATGCTGCAAAGATTGCATAGAAAATTTGATCACCAAAGTTTGACCAATGTAGTTTGTGTCCATAATTTAATTTTTTAGTTTATATATGTTTTTGTAGTACTTTGTTTCTAATAAAAGTTTCAAATGTTTTTTTTTGTTTTTTTCATTATTTAGTCGCTGTTCACAAATTTGAAAAAATATGCGTTGAAATTGTAAACATTTTTAAAAGTTACCTAATACAACTACAAAAAATTTTGGAATTGTTTCTGTAATAAACATTATATAGTAAATGATTTGTTTAAAACACGTTGATGCGAAATTAGCAATAAAATGTATGCTGTTGCTCGGAAGGCGGTATTTCATTTTGATCCTCACAGATCACACCCGACCGAAAGTGTTTCAGAATGGTCACCCGATGAACGGAGGGTTAAATTGCTAGCAAAGAAACAAACAGAAGTGTAAAGCAGTTTTAACTATTCATTTTTTTATTTTTGTTGATCAAGCTGTTATAGGTCTGGATTAGTTATCATAACTTTTTTGATAGCTGCAACTTTATGCTAATTATACAATAACCGAAGTCTCCAAAAGTTATATTTGCAGGAAATATTTTAAACCTTAATAGCTCCAGATTTAACTCATATTTCAGTTATACGCTTCCGAAGAAGCTGAAGCTGTTTTCACTTGAAGATCCTTTTTTTGTGGGGGATCATCCCATTCTGGATTTGGTTTTACAGTTTCTGGTATGACTTCGCTGTTTTCACTACTTTTCTCCATTCTTCTTTCTCTTTGATCGTCGTTTCAATATTTTTAATTTCCATACTTCTTAAGTCTTCTTCCACTTGTTGTCTCCAACCTGCCTCTTGTTCTTTTACCTGGTGGTATCCATTCCGTTATAACTCTTAGAGGACTGCTCTTCTCTCTTAACATTATGTGCTTTTATTGCTCTATGTTTTCTTGACCCATTCATTCTTGTATTTCGTGATTCATCCATTGTCTTGCACCCTCTTTGGTCCCAGTATTTTTCTGATAATCTTTTTCTCAAAAACTTTGGATTTCTCTTTTTCTCTTGCTGTTAATGTAAATGTTTCTGCAGCATATACTACTATTTGTGTTATGGTCGTTTTGTAGATTTTCATTTTTGTGTTTCGGCATATTCTTGACTTCTTTTTATATCTACACTTTCATTTCTTCTGTTGACTTGTACTCCCAAATATTTAAATGTTTCAACTTCTTCGAAACTGTGTGCATCTATTGTCAGTTCTGTCATTTGTATCTTCTTTTTCTTGCTTACGTTCATGCATAGTGTTTGATTTTCATTTATTTCCAGTCCTCTCAGTTTGGCTTCGTTTTCTATTTGTTGGAAGGTTTACTTTAATGCCTTTTTTTTCTGTTGCTACTATAGTTATATCGTCCGCATATCCTATTATTTGTACTGCATTCTTGTTTATAGTCCTTGCGTTTGACAGCTTTTTTATTATCATGTCTAGTGATAGAATAAATAGTACCGTTGAGAGCGCATCTCCTTGTCTTACTCCATTTTTTATTTTTATTATTTCTGTAATTTCTCTTCCGGTGGCTTATTATTACATGGAAGATGAAATGGGTACGACGAATTACGAAGAAGAGAATGAAGTAGAGAATGGAGTAGAAGCTCCAACCATAGAGGAAGTTCTCGAAGCTATTAAGGCCCAGAAAAACAATAAATCCCCGGGAGTTGACGAAATACCAGCAGAATTGTTTAAGGTAGGTGGCGACCACCTAGCAAGTCACATCCACTCGCTCATCAAAGACATATGACAAGAAGAGACAATACCCGACGTCAATACTTAAAGGTAGTTGACATTGAACATTTAAACTGAAAGAAAAATCAATCCGTCGCGTCCCAGGAATTTTTTTACAAAAAAAATGCTTGTCCGTTATTAAGAATAACCTAGACTTCTGCCGGTCTCCGCATAATGTAACAACAAATATTTCATCTCACAACTAACAGAAATAGACTAGATAAAGGAGAAAGTGTGTGGCACAGACATAAAGAAGTTGTCCTAGTTGGGTAACATTAGGAACCGGACAGAACTTAAAAATAATTAGCAAGAACAGCTAAGATGAGTTTGATGTAATCGCTAACCTCAGGTTAATAAACCTGTATTGTTTATAATCGTATAAAAATGTTTTATGGAAGACAAATGTCATATACTTACCAAAAGTTCCCTTAAAAATGTTTCATCTGTTCTACACCACTTATAATCTTCTTCTAATTCAGGAGAAGGTACAAGATTTAAATAGACAGCGATAGCCTCCAATTTTTCTCGTCTATAACATAATAAATAACAATAATCAGTATGCTTAATATGAGATATAAAAAAAAAATACTCACGTTAGCGGACCGAAATGCTTTACCAAACTTTTTCTTGTGTCAACACTCGCAACGTTGGCTAGTGAGAAATTTCGTAAATCTGGGAATTTAGCAAATGCTGCTTGCTGCAAGAATTAGTTTAATGTTAAAATGTATAAAAAATTATATATAATTGAATAATTTTTAATATCATAGTTACAGCAATTGTCAGCTAAGAAGAATGATACCGGTAATTCTTCAATGGGTAATATTCTTAACAAAATGTCGTGTCGAGGTTTGTAGCAAGATGCTTCCGGTTGAACTGGTACGAATATATATGAGAATCTGTGCCCGTTCTTCCTAGCTGACGCATACCGTACATTATACGAAAACATTTTACCAATACTTCAATTAACATTAACATTAGAGTGTATTTTTATGGTTCCAAACGGTTTCAAATAAGCTTAAGAGCTGTTAAGTACCTAATCTCTGCGTCAATCGTGGTAGGTTTAAAAATTACCTTTAAAAAGATAAACGACAAACAGTATCTAACAAGGAATCCATAAAAGTTGCAGAAATCTAGCATATAATACATAATGGAAATATTTAGATCATGAACTTTGAACAGGTCAAGATAACCAAACCTACGAAATAAAAGACGAATAAAATTAGCATGTCTGTCTTTAAAACCAATATAGATACCAATATATCTGAAAAGGAAGGTTTTGAACAAAATATGCCCTGAGTGTTTTATGATTCAGAAACTTTAAAGTTTACTAAAAAATATGTGAATTAAATCAGAGTGGCTGAGCGAGCCATGGAGCAGTCGATGTTGGATTAGCGCTAAGAGATAGAGTTCTAAATGTCATTATAAGAGCCAGAACAGGAATTACAGATGCTGTGGAAAAGATAGCACATATGAAGTGGAATATATATGACGAGAACCGATGACGTTGAGTGGACTCAACGCATGTTGAAGAGGTGTCTCAGATTCCAGATAGAGAGGTATGAGCAATCCTTGGATACGATGAGCGAATGGTGTAAAGCAATTTAAAACAAACTAGTTTTAAACTGCATCAGATCGGGAGCAGTGGAGACAACTGAGGGAGTTCTATGTTCAATATCGGATGCTACAGGCTGTCATTCTGATGATGATTCATTAATATAAAATACGAACTAATGATAAAAAAACATCCAAAGTTGTTTAATTTATACGTAGACTGAGCATTCATAAATCAGTTAGCAAAATATTTTAAGGATATTAAAATAAACGGCATATTTATGAACAACATGAGGTATGCTGACGACAGTGATACTGTAAGATAACACCGACTACCTTAAATATCTTCTAAATGACCTAACTCTTGCCAGTGAAGCGTTGAATTTGAAAATAAATACCAAGAAGATGAAAATCATGATTATACGTAGAAATACTCAACCCAATGCCAAGATATACGTAACGGGAGAAGAAATCGAGCAAGTCAAGCAGTTTAAATATTTGGATTGTCTCTTCGACAACCGAAATGATAGTTAGAACAACGAGATTGAAATAACGGGCACCGAACAACCATCCAGAAATGCGTTCTTGAAACTTCGTAAGTTTCTGTCTGATCGCAAATTGGATTTCATCTTGTGATACAAGATGCTTAATTGTTATGTTCGGCATATTATGTTCTATGAAATCCGGCTACATCAATCAAAAGCTGAATACGTCTCATGACGTAGAACTAGCCTCCAATATAATTTTGAACATAAAAAATAAAAATACTGCATATAAGAGCACATATTATAAAAAGAACGGGACGCTTTTCAGCAACTAACAGTAGAAGGAAAGATAGAGAGTAAGAAAAGATATGGCCGGGTAACATTCGGTAATAGATTGAAATGCTTAGTTATGAAATGTTTCGCAGTGCTACTTATGACTACCTAATACATGACAAGGCAATGGACAGTGGACGCCTATGCAGAAATGCACGAGGCGGAAATCACATATGAAGCATTTATAATCATGATATTATTGATAGCTATATATTTTTTATTTATCTACTTTATGAACCTTTAAGAGGTTCATAAAGTAGATAGGAAAGTGAGGTCCATATTATGAAATTACGAAATGTGATAAAAATGGTTTATTTTGAACACACAAAGATGATCAGGTATGTAAAAGAGAAATATGCGTTGATTTATTGATAATATGTATAAAATAGCGAAAGAAAGAAAACACCCCACTGGTTGAAAATGACACACTGGACATTGTATATGATATTGTTTTAAAATACTATGGAAATTTTCAACACTCTTAGAATATAAACCATATTTATAGATTTAAGGCGAAAAGCTCAGGTTGGTTCGAAAAATATTCCCATTATATATTTTTACATAATCACATTCGTGCAACGAAGATGCTCATACGAAAACTGGTCTCAATTTTTTTAACAAATTGTAAATATCAACAAATCTTGATCCTTTCGAAAAAATTGTCTTTTGCCATTTTTTTTCTTAAGTTGATCGTTTTCGGGTTATAAACAATATCTTATTCTTTCTTCTTTTTCCTTTTTAGGTAGACATAACTCTCTGTTTTTTAATGTTCCTCCAGTAAGTTGTCATTCCATCGTTTTCGGGTCTTTCTACCGATCGTCTTCCTATTGGGAACTGTCTCTTGCCGTCTTTACTACTCTATTTGTTGTCATTCGGCATATATGATTTTTCCATTCTACTCTTCTATTTCTTACCCAGTCTTTGATGTTCTCCACCTTGCAACTACGTCGTATATAAACAATTGAAAACTGAGAAAGGAATGAAAAATAACGATTTTCAAGACTAAAAAACACAAAGAAGGAATAATATTTTTGAAATAACCAAGTGCCTTAAGATGGAGGAGGGGAGGGGGTAGAGTATGGTATTCTTTTGCGTTTTTTTATTCGATAGTATAACTGTTCAAAAGTATCCAGTCAAAATTTCAGAGTGATCGGAGTAAAATTAATAGAGTGAGTGAGTGAGGTGAGTGAGTGAGGTGAGAGTGAGGTGAGTGAGTGAGGTGAGTGAGTAAGTGAGGTGAGTGAGTGAGGTGAGTGAGTGAGGTGAGGTGAGTGAGTGAGTCAGCACTCACATAGAACTTGGAATAAGTACAGTGTCAAGTTCTCATAATTATGCACTCGCAGCAGATAACAATCGAATTACTAGAGAGGATAAAATGACTTCAGATGCAACAAAAAGAAAACAGAGTTTGTTGAAAGGAGGAGCAAAATAATGCTCTAGATATTTTAGCAGAAAGCAGGTCGCAATAGGGGCCTGGAATAGACGATACTGTGCGAGTATAAAAAATAAACTTTTTTAAACGCGTTTTTATAATTTTTTTCAAGACGGTGTTCACTATATTTCAAAAACTACTTGATTGATCCTTCTCAAATTTTGCACAATTATTTTATAGATAAATTACTAGGTCGCAACGTCGAGATATTGTCCATTTTGTTGTTATAATTAATTTTATAACATCAAATTAGTCAAATTTAAAAAAAAAAATTTATTTCGAAAATTCTAAAAATTCGTCTTTTTTTACTTCTAAACTTTGAAAAAACGATAAAATGGACAATATCTCGACATTTCAAACTAGTGCAACTCATAATCTAACTAAATCTTTTTGTTTTTTTTTGTCAACAGATGATCCAGTTATGTTACGATGAACACCACAAAATAACTTTTTTTTCATCTTGGAAAACTAGCTGTGATTTTCTTAATTTTTAATATTTTTATACCAAAATTTCAGATAATATTCTTGGACAGATTCGAATGTAGATATAAGGATCGAATCGTTTGTAATGCCCCTTTGTCCGCTTCTTCTCGATCGACGATGGTAAATACAATAAAACGTTGAAGTTGTGGAGTAAAAATTATGGTTTTATTGACAGCTACTAATAATTACACTAAAGATGAAGGTTAGGTAACTTTGTACAATAGACTGCGCTCGAATGAGCTCAAATCCCCAATTTATAATCTCACAAAAAATAGTGTATACCTCAGCACAGAGGTTATTGCTTCTATCATACTAACAAACTTTGAACCATGAGCTTGCAATACAATTTTATCTAGGCCGTAATTGAAACACTTAGAAAGTTCAATTGGAAAATATATTATTCGGCAATTTATTACGTTGTAGGTAAATGAACTAATTATTAAAATATTACACGATATGTTTTCACAATGTTTCAATTATACACGGTGAAACTATAAAATATTAAGAAGTAAAGAATAATGTGAGATTACAAATTAAGGGTTTAAGTGATTGAACAATTCTTGTATAAAAATAAAGATAAATGTTGTACTATAATGTACTAATGTTATAAACAAATTTATATTATAATATATAATTTATATATGTTTGAAATATTGAAAATAAACCGTACTGCCCCCCCTTTAATTCAAGTTCAAACTTTCTTCTATCATTTCCCTGTGAGCATTTAGAGCTTAAACATTGTTTTTTAATTGTTCATAAAATGCTTCTAACAGTATGTGCGCTCGGTAGTTGTAGGATTTATGAATATAAGACTGATATGCTTTTCAACTTATTTAATAAACGCTTTATTATTCACTAACAACTAAAAACAATGTTTTAAAATAAAATAAGCCCAAAATACACATATGGTGCTGATAGAATACACATAGGAAGGTTTGAATTTGAATTTAGACACTTGATTTCAAAAATACGAGTAATATTTTTACTTGTGTTTTTGAGACTTAAAAATCTTTATTTTTCATTTTTTTTTTAGATTTAAATTGTTTAGTTTTTGTTCAGAACGATCCAAAAAACAACAAAAAATTGCCAGAGCCGAAAACATTGATTTTTACAATTTGTTAAAAAAAATTGCTTGCATAAATTTGGAACCACTTTTCGTACGGGCGACTTTCTGAACCTTATTTTGGGGTATTTCACAAACGTGATTAAGTAAAAATATTCCATGGGAATATTTTTTCGAACGAACCCGAGCGTTTCGACTTATCTAGTAAGGAAATAAAGGATTTATACTAAATTTACCTGTAAACTAGTTATTTTCGAATAATGGATCTGGGTCATGTCTCGATCCGTAAGCGGGTCTCCTGATTCATCGCTTATTTCAAACCTTGAGTAAAATTTTAGCATATCCAAGAGCTGAAAAGAAAAAACATATTATTTTTGGTTATTTAACCTCTTTTTGTGTGGCATGTTTAGTCGAAAATCTCTATTTATAGCATGTATTTATAAACTAAATGAAAGTGTATTTTTTTGTTAATTTTTGAATAAAATAAGTAACAAAAGTAACGTGTTCCATAGTATGCAGCTTTTATTTATTTTTGCAACTGAATAGTCAGTCGTATTATATTTATTAAATGAAGACAATGAATACATAAAACATAAAATTTACTTTTAGTGTTTTGCTACCATACTACGACTTTGGAAGGAAAAATAGTTGAAGTGAGTATGTAATTGGCAAGAAGTTAAAGAAAGTATAGAATAGAAAAGAATAAAGAAAGAAGAATAGAAAAGAGCACCGACTAAGTAAAATCGAAAGACAAAAGACAAAAGAATGGTCAAAATGACAAAAAAATGAGAACTGGAAAAAAATAGAACGTTAAATAAAACCAGATTGAGATCCTGAATAAACCAAAATGACCGCCAGCTAATTTATTTTCAGCAAATTAACAAACCAGACTTCTTGGTATTTTTGAGAGAAAAATTCTTAGAAAGATTTTTGGGGCCGTAAATGAAAATGGGCTATGGCGTCGAAGATACAACTTTGAACTGGATCAGTTATACACCGATCCAGATATTGTGAAATTCGTTAAAGTGCAGAGACTTAGATGGGCTGGACACATTGCTAGGATGTCAGATCACGAATACACGAAGAGATTAACATTTTCAAAACCAGAGGGCACAAGAAGCAGAGGACGACCACGAATGAGATGGATTGATGATGTGGAAGAAGACCTACAGATTCTAGGGGTTAGAAGATGGAGGGAAGTTGCCAGGAATCGACAGGAGTGGCGACTTCTTTGTGAGCAGGCCAAGATCCACAACGGATTGTCGAGCCACTTATGATGATGAAATTAACAAACCTGTGGGTTAAATCAATTAAATTTCCTATTATTCAATTTATGTTTTTTTATCTTAACTATAATTACCCTGTGAAGTGAAACTGAAAAGAATAATGTAATGAGGCAAAACAAATCTTAATAAATGGTTTATTATAATTATTTACATACATGAGAATTTGCAAGGTTACAATGAGACACATAGGTTAAATGAAAAAATTCCTAGCTCATTTAATGCTTTAAACATAGAATAAAATAGCAATAGAATTTCCGATGACGGGGTATTAAATAACACAAAATTTTATGAAAAACTGAATTCTGGAACTCTGCAAATACATAAACCAGAAAAGTTACAAAACAGTGAACTGACTCTACCTTAAGTATTTGTCGGGGATGATGCTTTTTAGTTAGTGAAAAACTTACTAAAGCCATTTCCCCAGAAAAATTTAGGCAGAAAAAGAGCTATTTTCAACCTTCAGACTCGAATAATTGAAAACGTTTTTGGAATTCTGGCTGCTAGGTTTCGAATATTTCATACGGTAATCAATTTTAATTTAGGAGCAATTGAGATGATAGTGTCGTCTTGCGTCTTACACAATCTGTTGAGAATAAAATGTCCGCAAGTATATACTCCTATTGAGCATTTGGATCATGAACATCACGAATCTGGAACAGTTACAGTAGGTCTTCGAACTACCTCAAATGATATTATCAAGAAAAAATTTTATGGAGTATTTTAATAATGAAGGAGCTGTAATCTGGCAAAATAAAGCTATATGACAATATTTCTTTCAATTACTTATCTTCCTTCCTCATTCTTAATTTTAATTCCCTTTTGTAAGATGTTCGAAAATTCTTATGTTCTTTTTTACCAACACTTCATTATCATTCTCTTTCACTTCTTGAAATTTAGCAACCAAAAGATCCATAGCTTTTTCTCTAGCGGTTTTATCATGATATAAAACTTCTCGCTATAACGCATTTTCGAAACTACTAGCAAACGATTGTTTTTGCAGTAGTACGATTTTGTCGTTGTCACAATACATACGATCAAATTTACGACCGAATCAACTCGGTCGTACTGCTGCAGACTGACTTGTTTGCAAGCCCAAGCCGTCAAATCACGCCGATTTTGTCGAATGGTGCAAATACACGATCAAATTACGTTTAATTTTGTAGCACTCGACAAAATCGTACTGCGGCGTGGAAACATGAGTGGCGGGCTTTATTAGATACAACCAACAGACAGTTTAGGAATAACATGATCGAATAACATGCACTTTAGAAGGAAGATCTGATAAAATCCATGTAGCCATAAATACATGGCACAATAATAAGTACTATATCATTCATTGAAAGGTGTTTACATTTCAACAATTTCAACAGTGTTTACTAAAAGTTTAAATTGTGGTAGGAAACGCACCGTTTAACGATAAGGCTTGGTGGTTAATAGATAAGATGTTTCTTAAAAACACAAAAAATTCAATTTATGCATATGCTCCACTTAAAAAAAAAAACGAGAAGTAAAGAAATGTTCGCAGTCGAGTCTATTAAGTTCGAACTTTTTTAGCAACCAGGCTTTAACAGTATAGTTGAGACAATATACTCGAAATACCAATACTATACAATATAGTATTGGTATTTCGTATTCATATCGGTCCAAAACTGTTTAACCGAGCCCTAGTGTATGTGCTCAAGAAACTAAATTAGCAAGAGCAAGAAATAAGAATAAATGGAGAACCATCTACATACGATACGCCGATGATGTCTTACTGGTAGGAAATGATAAAAAGGAGTTAAAGACTATGCTTTTGGTACTACATAGAGAAGCACGAAAGATCGGTTTTAGAATGAACTACGAGAAAACAAAAACAATAAGTAATAAGAACTTAGAAAATATCACAATATAAATACAAAATAATAAGATAGCATGGGCCTCAAGTTACATATATTTGGGACAGATCATAAAATTTAACAAAGAAAATCAGACTGTGGAGATTAGATGTGGACCAGATTAGCATAAACAGCATTTAGAAAGATAGCTTTCACACTAAAGAATCGTAAATATCTACAATACCTTAAAACAAAACTCTTCGACCAATTCGTCCTACCATTGAAGATATGCGGATCTCAAACATGGACAATGATAAGGACAAACACGGATAAATTAGGCACCCAGAATACAGAGACAAACATACATAAAGTGAAAATTTACAGGCCGATTTATCAGGTAGAAGGAAGATAAATGGAACAAACTATTGCGCACTGAGGACTCTGGGAATCAAAACGACCGAAAGAAAGACCACAGATAAGGTGGGGAGGATGAAGATCGTAATGGACCGAGAAAAATTGAAGTCAGAGGAAGACCACCGGCCCCAGTTTTTTTTTATTAAATTTTAGATCAATTTAACATGGTCTGTTTTTTAATCAATTTTTGCTCTGTGAGTTTTCAGACTAACTTTACCTATACATTCCTACTAGATTATGATATCTGATCTAGTGATTGTGGGTCGTGATTATAAATGTTGAGGTTCTTCCAGGAATCGTATTGCTCTTTTTCTCTCTCTCAATCTATCCTTTTTTTGGCTTACGCGTACCGGATTGTCAAAATTAGTGTTTCATACCATACCTTTAGTTTTTTAGTTGGTTCTGAGAAAAATATGTTCATATTCACCTAGTTTGTTGTTAAGAATGGACTACCAACTTTGTAAATATGCTTATTAGGCCAGTAAAGAAAAAAAAACAGCTGAAAAAACTTATACATGTTTTTGAAGATTCTAAAAGATATATGAGATATAGATGATGACAAATCCTTGAATCTGTACAGCTGATTTTGCTTTGTTTTTTTAAACAATCATACAAAGTGAACAGATCTATTTTTGCCTATAAAATGTTTCTATACATTTTAGAGAAAAATGGTTCAAATAAAAGTAAAAAGTTAAAAAGTTCTTTAATTTGCGAGTTTCTAAATTAAAATACATCAACACTTGACCGAGATAATTGCAAAAAACTCCTATTTCTGCAGTAATTTATGAATGTTAATAACTTTAATTTTTGCATAATGAGATGAAACATAAATACTTGAAATTACGGCAATTAATGAGTTATTGAAGTATGCTAAATCTCAGCTAGATCGTCCAAATAATTTGTAAGTAAATCAATTTGTTTATTTAAAAAACTGTACTTGCTTAAACAGGGCGTTTGAAAAAGGGTTAACTTTTTAGCTTATAAACATTTATAATAACTTTGATATTTTTTATGTAATGCTCTTGTAAGTATGATCACTAAAAAGATGGAGAAACACAATCTTAAAAAAAAAGAACGCACTATTCCAAAGTAACTTGGCCTGGCAGGGATAGCGAGATAAAGAGGATGCCCAGAAGTTGGGTATAACTTTGGGTAGCATAAAAATTGACCCAAGGGGACGTTTCGTCTTGGAACTAAAAGAGAAATGAAGAGTACCAGGTCTAAGTATGTTCACTTGGCAAACTGGCACGCAGGTGTTTTGAAAGACACAACAGCGAGCTTTAGGACGTGGGTCTATCGATCTAGCATAGGGATTTTGAGATCAAAAAGAATTGAAATGTACCAAATGAACGTAAACAGAAGTTGGTATTAAAAGAAAAGGATAATAAAAGGTGCCACCTTATCTTTCTTCGAGGGACAAAGAAAACTCGATATTTTACATATGAGAAGATTGGTTTAAGAAACATAGAAAAAATGACAAATATGCTAAATCCCTCTTTAAAGCCAAAATGCATCCATATTAAAAAAAAACGAGAAACAAACACACGTACCTTGCATGGTCGCCCCACATTCCAGTCAGAATTATTTTGTGTTATTTCCCAAAAGTAAAGAAGATTATGAGAGAAATTGAACAATGCAAATTGGTTAGCAAGCAGCTGTTTTTATTACTCATTGCAACATAAATTTAGCTGGACATAATCAGTTACATCTTACTACTAAAAATATTTGTATCAAGGATAATCGCATAAAAAATATTAACATAAAAAATTAAGAGGACAGTAAAAAAATGAGGGACATACCCTATAAAAAAATGAAGCATTGCACTGCACTAAATATATATGAAAAAAAAATTAAACCAGGTATATTTCCTTCATTCACCATTAAAAAATATTCAGCATTGTGTTTGAATCTGCTTTGACAAGTTATAATATATTTAAAAAACTTACGAAGTACTCTGCTTTTACCACCATTAGGACGAAACTAGTCGGCACTACTTTAACTACTTATTTCGATTTTTGTTCTGCTACAAACGTCACTTTAAATTAGACTAATTGACTGCTTTCTGCCTCTACTCTCAAACAAAAAGTGACTTTCCTCTTGACCGTCCAAAAGAAAAGTGACGCCGATCTCAAGTTTTACAACGACCCACCTTACGGGGATTGTTAAGTGCTTTTTTAATGATTAATAAAAAGAATAGCCAATCACTTGTCAATCCTTATTCAGAAATGGTTAATTATTTTTTTTAAATTCTGTAGCCGGAACAGGAAAAAAACGAATTGAAGTCTGTTCTAATATTTTAAAACGCAAAAATATAGGAACTATTTTTGATTTTTATGATTTACAGGGTGAAATTAAAATGCTACACTATGACCAATACCAACCAAGATGCCAATTTTTCTTTAAATCATATTTCCATTGTTTATTAACATTAAGAGCTGAAAATTGAACAGATTATAAACGATGTAAATTTTATTACCCACTATATTGATGCATATACTGAGAAGGAGTAAAAATTTATAACCCATTAAAGTGATAATACTCGTACAATATCACCTGACCGAGCTCCGTTTTTTAGAATGGAACTTTAAATCAGAGCGCGATGACAAAATTTGCAATATCTCGGTTTCTATGGCACGCAAAAGTTTGATTTTTCTTAAATTGCAGTAGTTCGATAAAATAATAAGAACTATGCTATTTCCACCTCCCGGAAAAATCAATTAGTTAAATTTTTCCATAAATTTCACCATTTCATCAACAGAGAAAAAACCTACTATTTTCTGCTCTATTACAATATACAGGCAAGCTACCAACAAAAATAGCCAAACACAAAAAAGAAAGGAATAACGCTTTCTTTCCGAATAAACAACAACTTAGGCAAATTATTAAGAACAACAAGAGTCGAAAGAAAAAGCGCTTACACGGTGGTATATACAAATTTTCATGTGGCGACTGCCCAAAAACTTACATCGGACAAACTGGTAGAATATTTAACAAACGCATAGCAGAACACAAAAGGGCCTTCAACAATAGAAAAACTGATTCTACGTAGGCACTCCACCTTCTATATATCATAATCATTCTTTCAATGACCATTTTCAAATTCTTCACATCCAAAATAAAGGCATTAAGCTATCTTTATTAGAATATATGGAAATTAACAAATTAAAAAATACAAATATAAATTTGAATGACCAACATGAGACAAAGAGCTCCCTCACTTCAAGGTATTCAGTTAAATACTATAAAGTGTAGACTCATGACAAAAATAACTCACTTGAGAAAGGCACTCTGGGCAAAATAGCTGTAGTGATAATAATTTAAAATAAATTTTGTGGAAGTGTTGAAAACAAAAGTTTTCAGTGTTTTATTATCACTACAGCTGTTTCAGCAGAGTGCCTTTCTCAAGTGATCTATTTTTGGTATGCGTTTACACTTTATACTCTTTAAGTACAGCTTTTAAGTAGCCTATTTTTTGCCCATCATCGCTAATACGTATTAAATAGTCGCATTTTGAGATAGCACCGACAAACGCGGATAAGAATCTACGAACGTTCTAAATGACAAAAGCGCTTTCAAATGATATATTACTTGAGATATAATCCCATTCAAAATAATTTTACAAAATGCTAAAGTAAATAAAGCTTCTTGCATGTTCATAGAATATAATTTTGAAATTGATTTTTGTTCTTCCTTTATAAACTTTGGAACAAATTCCATGGATTTTTTCTTTTTATATATTTTAAATATATTAAATGTAAATGTTTTTCCACTATATTTGCTATCTTGAACAGCCAATTTTTAAATTTATTTATGTATTTATAAAACTTCTTCATATTCTCACAATTTCGTCTTAATTTTGGTTCCAATTTTTACAATTTTAATTCCAATGAACTTTCATAAAGTATCAATCCAATCAATCCATCAACTAGATGATACGTATTAATTTCCCATGAGTTAATTCGTTCGAAAAAATAACCAGTAAATTCGAACAAAATCGAACACTTATTACTTCCTGAAATGACTCAATAACCATATTGAAGAACTGATAAGAAAAATTTCAGTCAAATTATATTCAGGATTTACGTTGGTAAACCTCACGTAAGAGTAAATTGACGTATCACATTCGAAATGATCGATACTGTGACGTTAATTATTTTGGTCTTTTAGATTTTTTCAACTGTTGAAGATATCCATTTAGTGTTTTATTATAATTACGGAAGAACATTAACCACTTGCTGGTAGTGACTAATATTTATTTTGTTGTTAGCAAGTATAAGTGTAAGACACACGTGTTTTTTATATTATATGTGTGTGAGTGTTCTTTCAATTATAACAGTGAACCTCTTACAATAACTTCTATACTTAATGTGAGTAACTAACTATCTACTTAGTAATAATTTTTATAAACAATGAAGTGAATCAACATTCTTGGTTCATGGTTAAATTTATGATGCGATTATTTTGAAATTGAGCAGATTTAACACCATATTATAGTGTGTTTTAATCCCTAAGCTGTGACTTAAATTAGGACATATAAAGACAGTGAAATTATCTTCTACCTTATTTTAACCCATTTATTGAATTTCAACCTAATGAAATTTATTATCATTAACTCATTAAGTAGCGTAATATTTTCTCTTCAAAATGTTGGAAAACAATTTTAGCCTTTTTGTAGTATCTAAAATATGACCAAAATAAATTTTAAAACCATTTTGCTGTACACCTACCGCAAACTTTGTTATCCTTTAAAAGAACTTGCTCCCTTGTATATAGAATTTACATATTATGGCAAAAATATCTTTTGTTAAATGACTATTCTATTTTGAAACATAAAAAAACCAAACAAATTTTAAAAAATATACGTAGATAATATATATGAGTAGTAGAAAATTTTATGTTGTATGTTTCTGACAATGACTCGCTCAAAATATTTCCAAGCTCAATAAATCGACTATAATATAAATGTCCATAGTATCTGACAACTATTTCATTATGATCAAAGGTTTCGGAAATTAACGTTTTAATTCACCCTCTTTATAAAGACTCGTAATTTGAAACAGCTAAACGTTTATATTCAGAAACTTTAGTATTATCAGCAAAATGTAATGCAATAAATTGATTGAAAAAATAATTGCACTGAAGTAAAATCTGGAACCAACTTTAAAGCCTTCTCGCTCTTTAAAGATGATCTTTAGATTATTTTTTTACCACTAAGCTTTCCACTACAATAATGTAAAAAACTGCGATAGTTGCCAAATAAAATAATCAGATGAGTTACAATGACATCGCAGTTGACGACAAAAGAAGTAGCTTTGAAAGGAAATATCAGTTCTAAATCTAAATATTTCGAAACAAAAGAAGGACTATGTTATTGAGACCCACTCCCAACAGTATTTTTAATCTGGAGTAGTCAGAAAAACTGGGATAAAACTGCAAAAGGAACAGTAATTCAAAACGACGACCAAATTATAGTTTTCGCAGATAATTAAACATTAATAACAAACAAAATTATCTAAAAAAACTCATGGGAAATATAATAAGGTTCAATCTTGGTTAATAATAAATTACAACGAAACCAATGCATGATAATGGCCGAAACAAAAAATGAAAACAATTATAAGTTACTTATGGAAAAATGTGAAATACAAAGTTTTATTAGTAGGATCAAAGAAGTTGCTTACTTGGGAGGAAAGCGAGAAAGAAATGAACATAAAGAATATGAAAAAAACAAGACTATACAGAAAGTATCGAATATTAAGAACACTATTGAGAACTAAGCTTTTATCGGTAAATAAAAAAAAAATATGAAATATAGTAATCAGATTTACAGTTACATTCTAGAGTGAAACATTGACCCTAAAAAAGTCGGAATGTTATTTGGCAGTGTTAAATTCGATGAGTTCTGAATAAAAAGAAGTAACAGCGAATTAGAGGATTTGTAAAAAAAAACAAAAATAAGTACAGTAAATAAAAGCAAAAGAATAATACATTTTCGGAATAAACTGGTGACATTAAAAAGTAGAAGGACCTCGAGAAAGACTTCCAATACACTGGAGTTAACAACGTAAAATATCATAAGAACCATTGTGGACACTACTGACATACAATAGAGATGATTGGAGAGAACTGAGAGATCCTTATCGACAAAAAGAATAGAATACTTTTAAAAAAGGATATACATAGACTAGGCAAAAAGAAAAGACTAAGATGTTCTTTAAAATAAGAAGAGACGTAAAGGCAGAGCGCAAAAAAGAGAATGTGTAGAAAATTTTAAAAAAGCGCATAGTACAATTATAAAATAAAATAATAGTATATTAAAGTGTAAGTGGATATTGAGGCCTTTACGTGTTTTAAAGACCTTTTATCCACGAATACTTCAAGATATTGTTTTTATTAAAACACTTTAAAATCATGTATTATTACTACAAAAAATTGAAATGAGAGCTAATAATGTAAAATGGATGAATTTGTGATGAAATTTGTGATGTAAATTGTATATTGCTTAAAAATTGAGTTTTTGTATTGATTACTTATATCCTTATATATTAAAACAGAATCGCGGTTAATACTGCAAAAATCGGAAGAGGCATATAAAAAAATAGGACAAGTTTATTAAATGAATGGATGAGCAAAAGGTAACAGATATAGGTTGAAGAGAGTATTACCAATAAGAATAATGTTTCAACCATTACTGGGAGTGCCATTAATACAAATACAAAGGCTTCCGAGAATGTCCTAAGAATTAATTTGAACAGCATTTCCTCTGATTTAAAAAACGGAATTATAAATATTTCAACCAATACCAACTGTACTTTTCATATTCATTTAAAATAAGATTTTTAAATATTTGAATAGAGCTTTTAAAACATTTGTTAGTAATATTTTAATCATATTTTATTTGTTTGACTTTACAAGCTATGTACTCCTGTCAAGTCAGATCAATATTTAAAACTGTTGATGTTGCCATGGTAACTTTAAAACACGCGCGTTTGAAAGTTGAATTTAAACACGGTAATGCGTACTTTAAATAAGAAAATGGATACCAATAAAAAATGCATTAAGTTAAAGTAATTTGAAAATATCCCTAGTCCTTCAAGACCTGCTGAGCTTTATAAAAATATAAGCTAGGTTTAAATTGTACTTACGTACTTTATCTTTTCAACTTTTTCCTATAATTTTCCTTATATATTGTTTTTAAACCAAAGGAATAGTAAGACAAGATGCATTTAAAAGAAACATTTACCAAAGTTTTTGTAATATTTTTTGTATAGGTATCACATTAAAAAACACAATGGGACAAATGAATCCCACTATAAAAGCAACCAACAAATTTATATTTGAAAATATTTATTCTGTTTTATTATACATAGCAAAATTATGTATGAAATCTTTAAAAACAATATAAACAAAATGCAATTTTACATGAGTACATATTCGCATTCGCAACCGCATTCTTCAGTTCGCGCAAAGTCCGTGAAACGCGCAAACAAAGTGAAGTACTGGAATATTTTTATGATGTATGTCTTTGTATATTATTCAAGAGTTTACAATTGATTATAGCAGAAAACGATAAAAGACCTTCTTCGACGATTTAGAAGATTTTTTATCTATCATTAATGGTTAACCGTCTGGTCTGATAAGTCTATGCCACCCATATAATCATCGTAAAACAATACCACATCAGTAGAAGCAATTTCTTTCAGTCCTTTGTTTATTTATTTGTTACCGTTGTAGTACGGTTTTAAACCCTAAGTATTAAAACAAAAAATTAAGGTTTCGTATGGTTAATATAACATCCATTCACTTCACGTGAACTTGAACTCACAAGTATAATAAACATTTTCAATAACATTGGGAAGTCACGAGTCTTCTTCGTCTTCTATCGGGGCTTCTTAATCTAAACCTTTCTCTATCAAGTCCGCTGCCACACAGTCCTTCCATCTTCTCCTTGGTTTTCGTCTACCTCACTTTCCATCAACCGCTAACAGCTTTATCCTTCGTACCACATAGTTTTCATCTCTACGTCTGACATGACCAAACCTTTGCAGTCTTTGTTCTTGAATCGTTTTTGAGACTGAAGCCACCCTGGCTCTTTCCCTAATCAAGTCGTTTCTGATCCTGTTCCTTCTAATCTTACCCAACATCCACCGTAACATTTTCATTTCAGCTACCTCCATCTTCTTTTCCTGAATCTTTTTTACAGGCCACACTTTACCGCCGTACACCAACGCATGTCTCACTACACTCTTGTATATCTTTTCTTTCAGCCCTTCTCAGATTTTTCGATCACAAAGTACCCCGCTTATTGGCTTCCAGTTAAACCAACCAGCCTATATTCTTGTGGTAATTTACCGATCTAGTGTCCCATTTTCCGTTATGTAGAAGCCAAGGTATTTAAATACTCCTACTTGCCCTAGTTTTCCTCCAAGCACTTCTATGTCCTCAACCATTCCTCTTCCCCCCAACCACATATACTCCGTTCCTTCCGCCCTCCCTCTTCAATAACCCTTATCCTAAACTCCAACTTCTCCTCCAAAATTTCTTTGCTCTCCTCTACTAACACGATATCATTAACAAAGAGCACTGACCAAGGAGTTCCCTCTATTATTTTCTCTGTCAATACATCAATAACAAGATTAAACAGGTAAGGACACAAAGAAGAGCCTTGATGAAAACCAACTGTCACAGGAAAACTATCGGTTAATCCGACAGCAGTCCTTACTTTGGTATACGCTCTTTCATACACATCCTTCACGAGCCTGACGTACTTCTCAGGAACCCATTTCTCTCTCATACATGTAAATAGCTCTTGTCTGGGAACTGTGTCATACGCCTTCTCAAGATATATAAATATCAAATGTAGCTCTCTTTTCTTCTCGCTGTATTTCTCTAGTTCTCTCCCAAAGTTTCATTCTGTGCAACATCAACTTTATCTCCCTATAGTTCTTATAGTCCTGGAGGACCCCTTTATCTTTATACAATGATACAATCATACTCTCTCTCCATGCATTGGGTATCTATCTTCCTCATATATCCTACTCATCATTTGCCACCAAATATCAACCCCTTCCTCTCCTAGAGCCTTCCAAACCTCCACAGGTATTCCATCAGGTCCTACTGCCTTACCATACTCGCTATCCTCGGTATTACATTCTCATTTGGGATCCCGCATCGTCTGCCTCTCCTCTGGTGTTCTTAATTTAGCAACTTCTAAAGTACTCATACCATATTTGCTTTATTTCAACATCGGTTCTTAACACTCTTCCATCCGCACTCTTAATCTGCCGCACGTGGGTCAAGTAATTTGATGACTTGTCCCTTGCTTTAGCAATGCTATATAAGCTTTTCATCCCCTCGGGTGTTTCCAACTCTTCATAAAGCTGTGCCGACGATCTTTCCTTAGCAGCAGCTAATGCGCGCTTTGATTCCCTTTTTGCTACCTTGTATGTATCCTCTCTTCCTCTTTTTTAGACCTGTCATACCTCTTTCTTCTCTCTAACCTTCTGTTACAGTTCATTGTTCCACCACCAATTTTCTTTGTCTCTAGGAGGCCCTATACCAGATGTTTTTCGTAGCACTTCCTTTCCCACTCGCATCACAACTTTACTGTTGGTTTCCCTCCAGTCATTCACAGTACCTTTTTCTTCAAGCTCTTCCAGCACTCTACTCTTAAATACTAATGCCAAATCCTTTAACTTCCACCACTTTACTTTCTGGTGTCCTACTCTTTCCTTTTAGCCTCACCTTTATCTCCGTATCCACTATCACCGGTCGGCGTTCAGCAGTTACATACTCACCCTTTATCACTTTACAGTTAGTAACCTCTTTTAGCTAACTTCTTCTAAACAGCACAAAATCTATCTGACTTTCTCTTCCCCGCTACTATAGGTAACATACTTGCCTTCAGCCTTCATAAAGAATGCATTCACAATCACACTATTTCCTTTATCCTTTCTTATTCCCATTCCGAAACCTCCATGAACTCTTTCTACTCCCGCTCTTTCTCTACCAATATGTCCATTTTAATCACCTCTAATAAAACACTTTTCGTCTATAAGAATCTCGCAATCAAGGGCCCTCCAAAATTCTTCATTTTCCTGTTCTTCACGAAGTCACGAGTATTATTATTGTTATACGTATTAGAATAATATTTCACAAAGTTAGCCTAGGTCCTTAGTCAATAGTTAGAGTTTATTTACCGAACGATATTGTAAAGAAAGTATTAACCTAATGTACAGGAATAAATATAGTGTTAAAATGAAAGTAGTGACGAATAATTAACAAAACCCTTATACATCGTTTCAACTTGAACTTCAACTTGAAAGATGCTTTTTGGCCAAACATAAGATTACACATGACGAACAGTCATTTTATAATCCCGAATAGCACTGCGAATTTTTCGGGTTTTCAAAACCAAAAATACCGCTTAAAAGACAACCTTACAATGACATTGAGACGATTCAAATGAATTATTACATTAACTTATAAAATAATTTATAACTTTATTAAATAAATTTATTGATAGACACGATTCTATATTAATCATTTTATTTATTTCATTATTGAAAACAATATATAACAACGATGTGTTTCCTTCATGTCCAAAATGATTATAACTCCGTAATAAATATGCAATAAACTTTAGTTATTACTTCAATAAAAAGAAGTGTGCATTTTATGTGGGAGTAATGGAACGATTACGTAGCTTATAAAATTGATATTTAATTAAATTCTCATCTCTATAAAAACTAGGATTACATAAATAAAATTTAAAACTACATTTGAAAATTTTACTAGCAATCAATATATGAAATTCATAATAAAATGCTCATAATATGTAAATTCAAAAAGTCAACGAATATAACCCGCGTTACGAATTGACTTATATTAGTTGAAATTAAAACACACAGTTGAACTACACTTGAGTGCAAAATAATCGACTCAAAAGCGATATTTGAGATTACACCTTCTGTTTCAATGTAAGAATTATTAAAATAAAAAAATGTAATGTGCAAACAATAACTTTATTATTGAACTTACAAAAACTTCTATTGCATTATTTGAAAGATTGCATTGAAAGATTCCATTTTAAAAATAATATGCAATACAAACAGAGTTTCCTAAATATTCATCATTGGAACTAACGCAAGAAAGACGTTATGAACAGAGAAATCATCAGTTACAACATGAATTTCTTAAAATATTTTTAAATTTACACCTTTTTTGATTGAAACAGGAGAAGAACTTTCGCAAAATAATTTTGAGTCGATTTTTTTGTACTCAAGTGTAGTTGAATTTATGTTTATTTCGATTTTTAAACCACTAATATTTTTAATTACAGATATTTATATCACTTATTTAATAAATTGATTAATTGTCCGTTTTTTAATTCGTAAAATCTAAGTCTAAGGGCCGGTTTCACCAACAACAAATAAATCACTGAATAGTTAATCGTCGAATAAAATTTATTAGTAGAATAAATTTTATTCCGTTTCAATAACTATGTGTAATCCACAGTTAGTTATTCGTCGAATAAGTTCAAAGTGTAATGATTTTTCACAGACTGTACTCGTTGACACCTCTCTTGGCCTCCACTTGGTTGATTAATTTGTCAAAATAATAATAATTGTCAATTTCAATACATAATTTATATAAAAAAAAATCTGTTTGTTGTGGTTGTAAATTATTGTGAATCTGAAACTTGTGAAAATGGACAAAAAACGCAAGAGGAGCCAAAATTTTTTAGAAAAAGAAATGGAGAACTTTGATAATCTAAACCTAGTTTTAAAGTCCACATCATCAAATTCAGCAAAACGGTTTCTTCTTTGCGCCTGCAAGAGTGGTCTTCTCCTTCGCTGCTCATTTCCGTCATCAGAGGACGATAATGATGAAGATAATAATCTAAAATAAATATATATGTATACAAAATTCAAATTGTGTGATATAATTACGTTTACCTACAATACATTGTTAATAATTTCAGGTTAAACTAATGAATTTTCTTTATTATTGATATTTAAAGTGAGGTTAGCTGTCAACTTATTCGAAGAATAAATATTTATTTGGCCGATATTGGAATAATAACTTATTTGGAGTTTATTCATAGAATAAGTTTTATTTGACGTTGGTGAAACGCAGATATGTCAGTTTTATTGGTCGAATAACTTTATTCATTGAATAGACTGCTATTGGTCGTTGGTGAAACCGGTCCTTAATAATTAAAAGGTTTATGTTAAATGTTGTAAAATAGGTTTGCAAAAAAACTGTTCTTTTAAGCTTATAAACAATTAAAATAACCCAGATGCAATAACATATTTTTTTTTTAATTCATCGGGGCTTTGTTTATAAACAACAACTGATTCCAAAACAATCATGTGAAAAATTAAAAGTTCTAGTTTAGACAAAAAAAATTAAAAACGATTCCTTTAAAAATGGTTTAAAAGCGAAGCGATTTTACAATTTCAAAAACTGAATTCATAAATTCAAATTTATAAATGTCGCAATATATTTTTTTTAACTTGCGGTACTTTGTGGCATAGATCATATAAATGCATTTAGTCAATTTGCGCATTGTTTATTTAACCGAGTAACTTGTTTAAACAATTTACAATAAATATTTATTTTGCAAAATTTTACTTTTCTCTTATTACTATAAGTAGAAAAGGTTATCAAATAATAAGCAACTTAAATGTTTATGTATTATAGTTATAAATTATATTTTTAAAAATAAATTTTACAACAAATTAATTGAAAATTAAATATATACGAGGTCTGGCTATTAAATAACGAGACTGCTTATGAAAAAGAGTTTTATTTTAAAAATTATTCTACAATCGAATGCTCTCCTTCAATCTCCTTCCCTCACGACATACCGTTCCATTCGTTTTTTCCATTGGCCAAAGCAACGCTGGAAGTCTTCTTTTGTTAGAGATTTTAGGAGCTCCGCCGTTTTTCGCTTCACCTCTTCCATCGACTAGAACCAGATTCATTTTAAGGCAGACTTGATCTTCGGAAATAGGAAAAAGTCACAGGGTGCTAAATCAGGCGAGTACGGCGGGTGTTCGAGCACTGGAATGCCTCTAGCGGCTAAATAACGCTTCACAGACAGCGCATTATGGGCAGGTGCATTGCAAGATCCACGGCTCGTTTTTCCACAACTCCGGCCGTTTCTTACTAACTCGCTCTCGCAGCGTTACCAAAACTTTCAAATAGTTAGTTTGGTTTACAGTTTGACCCTCTGGAACCCATTCAGTCATCACGATGCCGTTAATGTCAAAAAAACGATTAGTATGCTTTAAATTTTGATTTCGACATCCTTGCTTTTTTCATTCTTGGCGATGTAGGAGTTTTCCAGTGAATGGATTGTCGCTTAGTTTCCACATCGTATTTGAATATCCAGGTTTCATCGCAAGTGATGATGTATTATATTAATTCAGGCTCTTCATGTAACCTCTCAAGGAAATCTGAGCAGATCTGTTGACGGACGAGCTTTTGGTCAGGGGTCAAATTTTTTGGGGCCAACTTCGCACAGACTTTATTCACGTTCAATTCGTCATGTAAAATTTTTCTGACAGTTTCTTTATCGGCGTTTACAGTCTCAGCAATCATCCGAATGTTCATACGACGATCTCCCTGCACAATTTCATTTATTTTGGTCACTGTTTGCATAGTTAAAACAGAGACAGGTCGACCTGGACGTTGGTCATTTTCGAAGCTCTCTTGGCCTTCAGAAAACCGTTTATACCATTCGAAAACACACGAACGAGATAGAAAATTCTCACCATAGGCCTCTTTCAACAAATTATAGCACTTAGTCGAAGTTTATTTTTTAATTTAACGAGAAATTTCACATTATTCTGTTGCTTATGTTTTTCGTCACATATTGTTATCGGCACGAGAACAAAAGACGTTCTTTTCTAACCTCTACAGAAAAAATACTACTACAGCGACAAAAACGTGTTTTCGTACTGAAAGAGTAGACACTTCCAGCTATCCAATGCTGCATTCGTTTCCCACTTTTCCACTCTTACTTTTCTTCAAAAAGTTACATTTTACATACAGTAATTGTTAATAAACTTTGTATATATAATTAACATATAACAATTTATATACTTAATTTTACTATTTTTATTTATAATTATACAAAGTTTATAACAATTAATTTGTTTAAAATATATTTGTAACGTTTTTCAGTAAAGAAAAGTAATTATTGTATAAATAATAAGCATAATTCAAGAAATATTAACTACATCTATAGCTCTGATTTTAAAATAAAAAATAATTTTTTTTTGTAAAATTTATTTTTAAATGATACTATTTATAACTGTAATACATAAATATTTAAGTTGCATAGATACATGTATCAACGAATGCCACGAAAAAGGATTTTTATTTTCTAATTTCTTTGGTCTAAATAGTATTCGGGGTATTTGTGCTATGATCAGATCGTTTGCTTGTCCAAAAATATGTCGTTAAAAAATCCTCATTTATTTTGTTTTAAGAATTTTCTGGGATGATAGACATTTTAACGATCCAATATCCTACCGTATCTTTTATCTAATTACTCTATTCCCATCCTATTATAAAACTCATCATATTTAACCCGTTAAATCAATTTGACAAATGTTGCAGAACTCTTATAAAATAAGAGATTCACGTGTAACACCTAAAATTATAGAAAAAAATTAAATCGATTTAATGGACATTATAATAAATTGACGACAAAACGCTAGGATTAAAAATTCTAGGACATGATAGAATTAATTTGCGAGGTGTGTCAAAGATAAGATCAAACAAATACCAAACTTTTTTATGAATAATTAGGAATGTTAAAATTAAACAGATGCTCTGCAGTCAAAAACAATTTTTAAATGAGATTATGCAATGTTTTAAAAGTAAGATGTATGTTAAGTTGTCATGGCTGAAGAATAAAAATAAGGATAGAACATGGGCGTAGATGATTATTGATAAATTTGTATAAGAACCTTTAATAATATATATTAATAAATTTGACCAGTTGTAATAGTTATTAATGAACCAACTAAAGTGATGATAATTTAACGAACGAGATTATAGGCGAGGCAAGTAACAGCGGAGTTGGTTTTTCATGGTTTTGGTTTGGTATCTGTATTATATTTCAAAGGTATTTTGTAGATTATGTATTTGTGAGTGAGTATCTTGATCCACGCAATAAGTGTACCAAATAAGAAACCTTGCGCTCTTTCACTACACTCAACAGTTTTCGGCCTACTCCAGCCCAACCAACATCTCATTGGTAATTCGGTCCATCAACGATATTTTGATAGTGTTCTCAAAATCTACATTTCGCATGCTTCTAAATTCTATTTATTGATTTTACTTTTATTGACCATGTCTCTGCACCATACAATAATATTGTCCAAATATAATATTTAACCATACCAAGTCTAAGATTGTCTAAGAAGTCTAGACTGGCAGGATGACTTAATAACACTATATGGCGAAACAGACACATTAACACTGAGATGAAGTCAAGAATTTATAAAACCAGTGTAAGACCAATAATGACATATGCCTCAGAATATGTCATTCTGGAAACGGTAGAGATGAGAGTACTGAGAAGAATTACAGAAAATACGCTGAGAGATCGAAAGAGAAGTGAAGACATTAGACGAAAATGTAACGTACAGTGTATAAATGAATGGATACAAAATAGAAAAAAGAATGGAATAATCTTCAAAACTTATTTCGATTTTGAGTTTTGACAACAAATGTTGGAAATATGTCCAAAAATCGCTGAATTTAAACATTTAAATCTCAAACGGTGGCACGTCATGGAAAATGCTTCTACGAAAAGGGTATTAGGTGAAATTTGTAGCTGAAGTTGTGTCGTTTCGAAAAACGTACTTGTGTAATCAAAAAAAGGCAGTTTTAAACGTTTTAGATTGTTTGTAATGTATAAGTTTGAATTTAGCGTTTTTAGGCGTATTTAAAATGCCTCACATTTGTTGCTTAAACTCAAAACCGAAATTGCAGGATATATGTTTTAAAGATTTGCATCTACTAATGAAAATTCCATGGTGACCGGTCAATGAAAGTAATAAATATTGTTGATCTCATGAGAATCGTAAAAAAATGGTAAAAATCTTTAAACGTTTATTTATTTAACACCTTAATAGAAACTGATTTAATTGCGGCAAAATCCCAAAATTGCATATAAAAGCTGCTCTCTTCACCTTTAAAAAGCATTCAGATTTGTATTGATAGGACGCTTCATTAAAAGATATCGAATTTTTACAGTCGAGTTGATATAAATTTTATTTAAAATTGATTTCGCGCACGTACCTGACATTGAAAATCACCGGTTGCTTCAAGCGTTATTTCTAAGAGAACTGTTCATTCTACAGAAAAAGTGCTAATAATCATTTTTATTCAAAATTATCTAAGCTACATTTTTTATTTGAAACATTTTTTTTCTACGACATACAAATTCTTGGTAAAACGGTTTTTTCCGGTTTTTCTCCTCTACAGAGGGGGGTTTTAGTGGGAAGCCGGTGGGTAACAGTGGTAAACTTTTTTGTACCTTTTTTGGGTCCCAAAATAGACATTTTTAGCAAAATTCAGCTTGTTCGTATGATTGTTAGAAGTTCAATGGCATTTTCGTCTCTAACGACTGGAGTATTAAAAAATCAAGTATGTAATTTACCTATCGCATGCCTAACTTTGATTAGTTTAATTCGTCTCATATAAAATGCCAGACTAATCTCTATTAAATAGACGTGTAAGTTTTATATCATTCAAAACAACTACACACTATTTCAGGCTATAAATAAACTGATTTACATTTTTGACACTTTCCAAAATACATTTTTCAACACTAATAAACTTGATAAAAATATTCCAAATATTTTGATCTGAACTTTGTCAACTGGTCCCTGTCAGATGTGTTAAAGATCTAAAAAAAATTGTTGTCGCATAATTTTTTGTCAAAAGAAATTACGAAATATATTTTTATAATCGGTTTTGGAACATTTTAAAATGTTCGTTTTATTTATATCTACTAAACACCACCTTGAACCAATAAAATAATAATAAAAAATTTACACTTTCAAGTTTACTTTCAAGTTAAAATTTAGAGCAATTAAAATCGAATTTAACATTAAAAGGTCAAGAATAGAAATTTTATGTATTGATAATTTTTGCCAAACCACAATAAATTTGAATAGGACTAGTAAATATATTAACAAAAAATAAATTTCATAGGAAATTGGCACGTGAATATTTTGTGGAGAATAAAAACCGTCTATGATCGTTCAGATTAAAAGTAAATATAAAATTAAAGAGTAATATTTTCAAATTTTTCACAAAAAGATATGTAATTAAAAATATATTGAACATTTTCGATTTCATTTTCATTGCAAACCATTACGTCCTAATTATGTACTGACCTATTAGCTATTTTAGAAACATTTGTGTAAATATAAAGAAAATTGTTCCATATTGGTAGGAAATAAATATAACTCATAATACCGAGTTACGAAAATCAAAGCCGAAAACGGATTTTTAACAAAATGAATTCCGTAACAAAATTTATTTATTGAGAAAGTACAATTTCTAAGTATGGTAACAACCACAAAACTAACAGCTGTTAATCTAATTAAACACTGGTATATATAGTCTCTCTAAATATCGTCACACATTGGATAATCCAGGACGTAACTCCTCCGCCCTAAGAAAGAAACACATCCTTGGGCTTCTATACACAATAGATCCTTAGGTTTTGTCTTTTCTTTTTTCTTCTTGTCTTCTTTGACGCACAGTTTTACATTTTTGCGTTTCTAATTTTTCTAATATATCTTCTGTCTTCCTAAAATTAATTGTATTAAGATTTATTGGTGAAAACTTTGAACTTACCTGAAGGAATAACTTTTGGAAGATTAATATGAGCAAAGTGACTTTTACTAATTTTTACTTTTTGGAAAACTTCATCCTTTATATTCTTCCAGGAAGTAGCTTCCATGTATTGGTAAATTTTCTTTTGAGCTTTGGTATTCGATAATTCCTAATTCTTCTTCTGGAACTGTAACTGTTTTCTTGACATTTACTAATTGCACTGTACAAGGGGCTTCTTCGGTTATCGTTAGTTAATTTATTTCAAATTACTTCCACAAATTACTTCCTTCACATATGTACTCTTCCGAGTCTATTTCTGTGCATATATCTTCCATGTAGATATAGCTTAATTCATTAAGTCCAAGGAAAGGTTTGTAAGGTAAATGAATATAAATGAAGATAATTTGAGTTATTCATAGGAATAGGAATAGGGAGAATAGGTCGGTAATAATCGTATATTCCTGATTCAACTAATGAAATCTCTAATACAAATGTAATTATAGAATTTACTGAATAGCTCGTATTGATTATATGATATGTCATTTGTAGTACAATGAAAAGTATTTATAGAATCTTGCAATGAAGATATTTGTCTTAGGGAACTGACTAAACTGTCTCTTGCCTTGATGAAGTCGACTGCTCCGAAGATTTCGAGGATAAGTCTGAAATATTAGGTATTATTTTAGTTTCGTCTATTTTGCCATTTTCTAATATTTGTGTAAGTATATTATATGGTTCGGTATATTTTCTACTTAATTTTCCTCATCGAGTTTCTGTTTTTCTATAAACTTGTGATCCTAAACGAGGACCTTTTGAGTTCTTATCTTCTTTTCTTTGTCTAATTATTTTTTCTTTAAGTTTCTGATTGTCTTCTTGTATACTTGTGTAGAGAGCTTGAGTATTATTTTGATGTGAACATATTGAGTATGAGATTGTGCTGGAATAAGTTTCATGGTATCTTTATGTCTGTATGTCCCGATACTAATTTGAAAAGTGTATGGTCAGTTGCTGAGTGTATAGTACTATTATAGGCAATAAGACCATAAGGCATAATGGAAATATTATCTGTATTTTTATTTTTTCTTTTAGTAATCTAAGTGCTCAGTTAAGAGCTGGAATCTGTCTACCTGAGATTTAGATTGTTGATGGTATGGAGTAGTAAAATGTATTTTTATTTGAGGTGTTTTTAGTAATTGATCTGCGTCATTTCTGAATTTTCCGCCACTGCCTGTAGTAATTTACTTCGATATTCCGAAAAATGAAAAGCAATGCACAAGCAATACAGTAACGCTTGGCCATATTTGGAAAATTGACCTATAATTGTTAAAAATCTTTGATTGATAACTTTATAAGTGTCTTTATGTATTATCTCAAATGGCTCAGGAGGTGTGTGGGTTAATAGGAATGGTTCCTTATGCGGATTTCTATTGTATTTTGACCTCTGGCATATATTTCACATTCGTTTATATTTTTTTCTATGCCCTTTTTCATTGATTTTCAGTAGTAATTTATTTTTCAAGCTCTTAAGAGTCTCTGAAATTCCTCGATGATTTGTTTTGCCGTTGTACTTATATTTTATTAGTTGATTTCTTTCTTCTGGTAATACATTGTTAACTAATTTTGTACATTCAATTATTTTAATTTTGTAAAATATTTACTTCATACATTTCGAAATATTTATCGCAATTCTTGAGATAAGAAATAATGTATTATTGCAAGCATTTTCTTTTAAGAATTGAAACACTTTCTTCGTCAGCTGAAATAGTAGCTTTTATTATCTTTGTCTATGTCCTTCAAAATTCTCGTATTCGCGTTTTAGATAATTCGCAAAAGGCGCTCTTTTAACGATAAGTTGATATACTTTATGGTTTATTATTTCATCTAACAATGGGAACCTATTTTTATTTGAAGATCCAGCACTATGTGCTGTGTCGATTTCCGAGTTATCCGAATATTCAATCAACGGTTAAATGCAGCTGAAAATTGGTCAATATCAAAATCTACGTCACCGGGTTAATGGTTTTGAAAAATCTGTGTATTTTAAAATAGGGGCATTAATTAAAAGTTCTTTAAGATGATTAAAAGATTTTAATTCTGGAGTGTGTATAATTTTGTCATGTTTTTTTAGACACATAGTGGTTTCGCTATTTTGGCGAAATTTTCAATGAATGTTGTATAATATCCTGCTAATCCTAAAAATGACTATTTATTTCTGTGTAGTAGGAATAGGAAAGTTTTTGACTGCATTTATCTTATCTGGATTTACTTGTATTCCGTCTTTTGTTATAACGTGACCCAAATGTGCCGTAAAAATTCTGATTTATCTAGCTGTATTGTTAAATTAGATTGTCTTGGTTTTTCAAAAATTGCTTTTAGTCTTTTAACAAGTTCTTACAATGATAAGAACAATTATATCATCTAAATATAAGCAAATTTCGTTCTGATATCATCTTAATACATTATTCATAACTTTTTGAAAAGTAGCTGGGGAATTTTTTAATCCAAACAGCATACGTAAAAATTCATAATGTCCTGTTTCTGTGGAAAATGCTGTTTTCGTTACATCAGCTGGTTCCATTTCTATCTGATTAAAACCATTTACTAAATCTAATGTAGTAAAATATTGTGCTCTTCCTAGACCATCTAGAATGTTATCTATTAATGGCAAAGGAAATTTATTTTCTATTCTGTTCATTGCTGCTACTTGTGTCCATTTTCTTCTGTATTATGCAGATGGGTGAATTAAAAAGCGAATTTGAATCTTGTATTATTCCATTTTTTAACATACTCGTATCATTTATTTGTCTACTAACATCTTTTTTATAAACCTTTGGGATATCTATAATTTTTTGTGTAAAACGGGGTATCATTAACTAAATTTATTTTAAGCTTTATTTCATTCGTAAAACTGAGGGGCAATCCGTCCGTATAAAAATATCTTTATATTCATGAAACATAATTTACTTATGGTGTGATATTCTTCGTCGTTGCTTTGATTAATCTGAGTTTCTTGAGGCGTGGACTGGAAAATGTTCATCATTATATATTTTTATTTCATTATATCTTGTATCTATTCTTCTTTTATTTTTATTATATCTTCTATACATTCTCCTTTTATTCCCATTAAAATATTCTATCATTATTATTATATATTCCTCCATTATCAATATGTCTTCTATCATTACGATCATAATATTCTTTCATTATCATTATATCTTATAAAATTATCATTTTGTAGAGAGAAGAGAGTCTTTGTTGCATTATTACTTGTTATTTTAGGATAAAATTAATTATTGGGAGAAAGTCTAAAATTTTTAAAGTTACTTCGTAAATTTGTATCCATTGACTCAGGTCGCATTGTATTTCTGCTTTGACTTTGGGTTTGCATAGATGGCTGATTATCTAGGTATATTTCAAAATTGTCTTGGAAGTTGGTTACCATTTTTATCATTAAAACCATTGATTGAAAAACTTGGAGACGATTTTGAAAATTTTTATTGGGATTTCTGAAAAAAAAAAAATTATTTCTGTATTGACTAGAACTTTGGGAAGAATGTCGATTTTGGAAATTATGATAATTTAAAAAATTCTGATTTAGAGAATAATTATTTCAATTTTAGAAATGAAGAGTGGTCTGAATTATTATTTGAATTTTTATGCGGATTATTATAGGATCGAGAAAAGCAATAAAATGTTCTTCTTCTTTAGCGAAAGTCAATGCTTGCCCTATGGAATCAGGATTCTTTAATCTGACTACTAACTGCATGTGATAATTAAGGCCATTTATAAAAGTTTTAAAACAAAGATCTTCATATTGTTGAATTTTTATTAATTTGACATTTATTTCGTCATTAGACATATTTATTTTTAAACAAAGAATGATTCTAGCATCTTGGATTCTTAAATGAAAATTTCTTTCTGGTTTCATTGAAATTATATCTTGTATCAAACAATCAATGGATCTTTGATCAGAAAATGTTATTATAAGAGAATCTTTAAATTTTGCACAAGAATTAAGTTCTGTTCTTGACGCAATAAGGTCTGCTGATATGTCAGTTAATTTACTTAAAACAGAATCAAAAAGGCTAACATATATAGGTTTATTTGCAACTCTATTAATAATAATAATAATCTGTAATTATGTAAAAAATTATCATCTATTTAGTTTTTTGGGTTGATATCAAAACTAGGAATATTATCTGCTTGATATTTAATTAATTGAAAATTAGCTTGAGCCATTTCGTTAAATGTTAAATTTATTAAATGTTCTAAAATGTCCTCCACAGTGAATCAAAAAATATACAATATATAGGAAAAATTTAAATTTGGGTAAAGTAGAAAACACTTACATGTATATTTTCATTTTCTGTAGACTTCAGACTATTCTTGTTCTTCCGTCTGCACCAATAGGATTATGGACGATTCTGGTTCCTTCTCCCTGGCCTTGGCTTCTCCAATGGGCTATGAACAATGTTTGTTCCTAGCCCTGGACGTTTGTCTGTTAGCGTACCGAAAGATGGATTTTTTCCGTTAAACTTTAAAAAGAAAAATTGTACAAGAAATTAGGTAAGGTTAACACTAACACTGTACAATTTCGAAAAATCCTACTGACTGCGCCAGTTACGAAAATAAATGACAGAAACGGGGTTTTACAAAATGAATTCCATTACAAAATTTATTTATTGAGAACGTACTATTTCCAAGTAAGATAACAACTACAAAACTAAAAAGCTCTGCAAATAATTAAACACTGGTATATATAGACTCCCTATATATGTTGTCACACATTGGATGATCCAGGGACATAACTACCGTGGCTGAATACTCTTAAATCGGTAGAAATTAGAATAATGACTATTATAGTAATAACTATTAAGTGATATTAAATTATAATGCAATTTACATTTTATTTTACAAGCAATTGTTCATTCAAGCATATCATAAGAATATTCTAAAAATGGCTCAAGAAATGTATGAAACGGATATTTTGAAACTTGAAGAGTCTTTTAAAAGGTTATTGCTAGTAGAACCACATAAATAATACAAAGCTAATTGGAATTGCAATATTGGCGAGACAAATAATAACATATGTGATAGAAATGATAGCAAATACAGCAGAAACAAAAAGAATACTTAGGACATCAGAAATAAGAACCTTGAGATCAAGTGCTGGAAAAGTTGGTGAATAATTATATTACAGTTTCCAAACGTTGTTTGGACCTCTGTTTCACCAAATTAGGGATATGGCCCCTAATTTATCCAGTTGTTTATGAGGTTTTTTTGAACAATAATTATTTATGATAACGATAATAACTGTTACTTATACTGGAAAATTGATACTTTGATATCAAAAACATTACGTTTAGCCCCAATAAATAAAAACAGAATAAATGAAACTAAACCTTTCCTTTTGATTTGAACTTGTAAAGAATAACGTCACTGTTTTGAAATTAATCGTAAACGTAATTGAATCACAGTTTAATTCTATATTTAAAATGCCGTCTTGTAAACAGGTTAAAAGGTCTGTTGTAAAATGTTTTTAAAATGCAGAAATAAAATTAATCATAAAAGTCCAAGAATTCATGAGCAATAGACGATATTATTACATACTTAGTGTTAAATATGTAAATAAACGTTGGGAAAAATACAAAAGTGTGTTAATATTATACTCTTTAAATTTAAAAATATTATCGTAATAATTAATAACAACAGTGATCTTTAGTCAACTGCTAATAATATTCGCGTTATTGATACCTTTCCACCAGTAGTAGTAGTAACAATCTTCTTAGAAGTAACAATCTATTTATTTTGTTGTGAACTGTGCTTCCTTTTTAATTTGTCACCTACATTATTTTGTAAATAATTGTCCTGGAATGCAGAACTATAGTAGAATAATAGAATTATAGCAGTTCTACTTCGATACCTAGTTTAAGTAAGTAGATTGACAATAATATACATTTACACGAAATATCATGTATGAAATATCAATTTGTTTCAGCTCGACGGTAAAAATTTGACATCTTTTGATTCGAGTGTCCTATCGACAAAAATCCAGATGTGTTCAAAGGTAAAGAGTGCAGCTTTCGTATACAATTTTTGTATTTTGCCGCAAATAAACTTTTTTATAAACGTGTTAAATAAATAACCGTGGCGCGATTTTTGCCATTTTTTATGATTCCCATGAGATCAATAATATAAATATCCCTTTCATTGACTGACCACTATGGAGTTTCAATTGATAGATCCTAATCTTCAAAACCTATAGCAGGAAATTTTAGTTTTGAGTTATGGCAACAAATGTGCATTTGAAATATGCTTAAGAAACGCTGAATTTAAACTTTCACATTACAAACAATCTAAAACGTTTAAAACTGCTATTTTTCAATTACGAGTCCACTAGTACGTTTTCCAAAACTACCCAACTTTTGCTACAAATTACAGCCAAAACCGTCTTCTTAGAGGCATTTCTCGTTACGTGCGATCATTTGTAATGTAAAAGTTTACATTCTGCGTTTTTTAGTCATATTTCAAATTCCTCAGTTCTGTTGACACAACTTAAAATTTAAATTTTATAGGTTATAGGTTTTGAAGATTGGTCCCTAAAAATGGAAATTTTATTACGACCGGTCAATAAAAGTGATCAATTTTATTAATCTCACGAGAATAGTAAAAAATGGCAAAAATCGCGGAAAGTTTATTTATTGAACATATTTATAGAAACTAACATTTGTGGCAAAATACAAAAATTGCCGACGAAAGCTGCATTCTTTTCCTGTAAAACACGTTTTGATTTTTGTTCATAGGACCCTCTGATCAAAAGATATAAAATTTTTATCGTCGAGTTGATACAAATTTTATTTAGCATTAATTTCGCGCGCAACTAACATTTAAAACCGCCGGTCGCTTCAAGCGTTGTTTCTAAGAGAACGGTTTATTCTACATAAAAAGTGCTAATAAACATTTTTATTATCTCAAAATTATCTCAATTACATTTTTTATTTGAAACATTTTTTTTACGGCCTACAGATTCTTGGTAATTCAATTTACTTTCGTTTTTACCCCCACCAGGGGAGTTTTAGGGAGAAGCCTAAACTTTTTTGCATCTTTTTTGGGGTCACAAAATTGATATTCTCGGCAAAATATAGCTTGTTCGTATAATTTTTAGCGGTCAAATCTCGACGACTGGAGTATTTATTTGGTGATTATTTGTTATTTTGGAGGAATGATTACTATGGAATACTAATGATTAGTCCAATGAGAGGATTATAGCTTTTATTAACGAAATACATTTACGCCCTGAGAGGTGGAGTGTGGAAATTGGAATATATAAAGATAGAACAGCAACAAAGACGGATGGGCTGTTGTGGCTGAAAAATTTAAAATTTCAACTGATCAAGCGTACAAAAAATTCAGAAGCTGGAGAACGTCCGCAGAAAATGAGGAAATAACTCTTAGTACTGGTGGTAAACCAGTCAAATGGTTTTCTTTCGATGCAATAGCGTTTAGTAGTTTAGTTATTAGCAAGACTTACTTTGTGACATGCATATGTTATCTAAAGTTTCACGTCTATTAAAGTAAGGTTCGAACCCACAATCTTTTTTTTTCTTTAAATTTTCTTTAACACAACATGACCCGCTTAAAAAAGTATCATTTTGTCATCCATTGTTAGCCGATTGTGTTTCCCGTTTACGAACAAATTTGCGGGCCATACTGTTGCTGACAATATTGCTGAGATATATATTGCCGAGCCATCTGCTGCATTAAATGTTTTCATAACTGGTTGTGCCACTGTTGCCAGTATTGAAAAATTGACAGACGAAACGAAATTTCAAACACTGACACATCGGTGCAAATTATGTAGGAGCATGCTCAGCCTAATTTTATGAAATCGTGAGATCTCCCACTTTTATATGAAGTCTCTCTCATAATTAATTCTTTATATAAAATATTTTTCAAATATGCCCTTTTATGAATTAATATTAAGAAACAGTGAGAGACAAAGCTTAAGAACTAGAAACTTAAATTTAGTTTAAAATTCGTTGCAGGTAATTTTTGATTAAAATATGTTTTAACCTTTTTTCTTAAGATTTAACAAGGTTTAGTTTTTTGAGAAAGCATTGGCAACATTAAATTGGTACGTGGCGAACTTAAATTCTTAAACATAATTTAGTTTTAATTTACTGAAGTGGGAACTTCTATATCGAGGGCCGAGAACCATAGGGTTCAAAGCGACAATTCCAATATTTTTAGAAAATCGGGTCCAAATGGATTTAAGAACGTTTAGTTATCGGTATTTAACAATGAAATTATTCTCAGATACCCCTGTTTTGGATAAATTTTAACACGTTAATCTTGCTGTTTTAGAAAAAGCTGCAGTTGTACTTGGAACTTTGATGCACTGTAAGGGGTGCATTTGAATCCTTATGGTTCTGTTACGTTTTATATTAATTCTTTCTTGCTGTGTAAGGCATACAAAAACTAAAATTAATTAGTAAAATTGATATTTCTGGTTAAAAAAATAAGTAAGTAAATGAATTGAATAGTGAATAATTGAATTTATTTCTTATCATTTCTTTTATGTATGGTATTATTATTTTCTTCGTATTATTCCTTGTGTATGCTGTAGGATCTCGTTCTAAGTTGTTCTGTTCTATTCGGTCGATTGTTGAAAATTCCTTATTTTGACATAAATATTTTACTTACAAATGTGCCATTAGATAAGACTTTGAATATAATCAAGATAAAATTAGAGAGTGATGATACATTGGCAACTAGAACAAGACTAAATATATCAGCTATAATAGAGTTATTGACATTATGTACTGATAATACCTATTTTCAACTAAGTAATGAATTCTACAAACAACAAATAATACGAGGAAAATAACAATACCATACATAAAAGAACTATAAGAAAAACTTAAAAAGATAAGAAATACATTCAATTACTCACAACAAACACGTTGAGATCTATTTTATCTAAAACCAAACACAAGTAACAAGAAAGAACAAAGAATTGTATTTATAAAATACTTTGTGAATGCGATCAGTTCTATTTAGGTGAAACATCAAAGCCATTAAATGTTAGAATAAGTGAACATCAATTTTAAATTAAAATGAGAGAATGATCTCAGATATGAAAAAAACGCATGGGAAAGTAAACATAGGGTTCAAAGGAATAATTGAAGTATAGTCATAAAAGAAACAGATGGTAAAAAGAGAAAAATCAAAGAAGCGGCTCTGATTATGCCAAATGAGGCCTTCCTTCTTTCAGACAACGTCTCCAGTCCTTTCTGTTCTGCCATTCTCCATCTCTAAGCTCTCGTCTTTCCATGGCCTCGTCCACTTCATCCCTCCATGATCTTCGGGGTCTACCTCTTTTCCTCATTCTTATTGGGCTTCAATCCGAAATCTTTGCTTGTATGATCTATTCTTCTCACATGTCCATACCAAATTAAATGTTGTTCTTCGATGTAGCTGAGTATGTCTTGTTCTACTGCCATTCTTCGTTTTATCTCCTCATTTCTGATGCGATCCATTTTTGTCACTCTGCAGCTTCTTCTCATAAACTCCATTTCAGCTGCTGTGATTTTGGACCTGTTTCGTTTATTTATTACCCAATTCTCTGCTCCATAGGTCATTATACTGCGTACGAAGGTGTTATAAATTCTCTTCTTTGTATTTCTGGTAATCTGTCTATCCCAAAGTACCCCGTTCATTTGTTTAATACATGTTCTTGTCTGTGCTAATCTGCTGGTTATCTCTTGCTCGGTGGTTCCATTTTTTGAGAGTATGAATCCTAAATATTTGAATTTGTCAGTGCCGTTAATTTCCCTATTATCGTTCATTTCCAAGATTCCTACTGGTTTTTGCTCTGTTGTTAAATATTCGGTCTTTTCTAGATTTATTTCCAGTCCATTTTTTGGGTATTCCTTTTCTAATTTTCGGAGCATATAGCACAGATCTTCTTCATCTTGAGCCGTTATCATTTGGTCATCTGCAAAGCTTAATGTGTACAAGAAGTTGTACCGGATTGGTAACTAAATGTAAGATCAAATACTTGCTATGTCGGGATGGTATTATGAGGTTTTTTCCTCATGATACGAGAGGGAATGTTTGTTCTAATTCGTTACAAAATTTAGAAAGGTACAAATTAAAATTGGCGATCGGTTACTCTAATAAAAGTTGAATGTCTATAATCTACAAATAATTTGAAGGACACAGGTATAAATTAGGTGGCGAACACCTAATAGGACAAATGCATATGCTTATTACTAAAATTTAGAATCACGAAAAGATCCCCAGCAACTGGAAAACCGGAATTATATGCTCAATCTATAAAAAAAGAGATTATCCCGGTACTGAAATGGAAAGATTATCTAGGCATAACCTTCTTGTACACAGCGTATATATTTTTACTTAAATACTAAACAAACTACTCCAACAAATAACTGCAAATATTGTCGGGGAATATCAAACCGGTGGAAATACAACATTGACGTCCACAACATATTCAGAGATTTTAAACTGGCCTACGACGCAATTAATAGATAAAAGTTATTTCAAATATTGCATGGCTTTAACATCCCCCAAAACACATCCGATTAGTAAAAGCAACAATAAACTTATCAACAGCAACTATCAGATTACAAAATAATCTTAATAAGAATTTTTCAATAGTCAAATGATTACAGCAAGGAGACGGGCTGGCGCTGGCACCGACACTATTCAACTTGACTCTCGAATATGTGATAAGACGGATAGGAAAAGTTAATCTTCTAACAAATAAATAAGTACAGATTGCTGCCTATGCCGATGACATTAGCATTATGTCTCGTTGAACAGAAGAGGTGGTAGACATAATTATATTCACAATTTAAAAACAGGGTCAGAAGAGATCGGACTAGAAATAAATAATCAAAAGATAAAAAAGCTAACACAGGAAAGAGCAACAAGGGAAAACAGACGCTCAGTTGAATTAGAGGACGATTTTGAAACTGTAGAAAGTTTCACATATCTGTTCTAGATATCATTATCCTAGATAGTAAAATGTAGTGCGCAAGACCAAAAGGAAAGACACGGAAAAGGTATGAGAATGAAGTGGCAGCTGGCGCGCAAAATTTGCTAGACGTGAGAACCTGGAGAAGATCGGCGCGGGACAGGCAAAATTAAAGCCATAGTTTGGAGGAGGCCAATTGATTTGGGCTGTAGCGCTATTGGAGAGAGAGAATGGTACAATGTAACATTGCATTCGCATCGCAAAAATGCGAAATACTATTATTGCATTCTTTATTAATAATTATCAACATTATCAGAATAATTATGGTTTTAAATATAACTTATTCATAAATTGTGTGAGAAAAGTACGAATTGTAACACAATTACATTATAAAAATATCACATGTATGTTTATGCATATGATTGCTCGTAAATATTTGTCACAGATTTATTAGGTTTTGGATAAATTACGACAGTTATGACAGTAAAATAAGTTGTTATAAAAAGTTGTATACATGCATACTATGTACATAGTTGCCATATCTTTGCTTTGCACAACATTCAATTTTAACGTGTTTTAGCCTAGTTTTGTTAGAATAATTTGATCTAAGTGTATATGTTCTTTAATCTCTTATATTTCTAAACTTCAATATAAAGATGACGTGTACAAAATTACAATTATTAAACTATACCGAGAGACCATGAAAGAATATACCTACTGGTACACGCTGTTTATTTCACAAACCGTTGCCTCCAGCAAAACACGAGTAATTCAATTAATAATGGAAAGGTTTTCCTGTTTCCTGTATATATTTTTTTCAAGAAACGTCTACTATTTTCTTTGCATTGAAATGAAATCAAATAACTGCTAAAACTTAAAATGAGAGAAATTATAAGATCTGAGATGAATAATATTTGTGGTATCTTTTTTTAATACTAATTTTTTAAGTGGTTGCGGATCATCAAAGGTTTTATAAAGTGTTTATTTACATCTTGAGTATGAAAAAATTAATATTAAAAGCAGCATCTTTTATTATACTAACAGCTTGCCAAAGTTTGTTCGTAATGTATGCTCCAAACATAATTTAAAAATAATATAGTTTTTTATTTAGTTATTTTTATAAGTGAACATATTTTAAGAAATCTTATGGTTGTTGGAATATTAGAAATTAATTAAAACTAATTTAATGGGAAAACAAGACACAATAATATGTTATCATTATCTTTGACTTCATCGAATTATCATTAAATAACGAATAAACTTAGATATAATTAAGGAAAAGGGTTTTTTTTTATTTAATTAATAAATATATCATATTTAAAAAATTTAATGATGTTGGAATCTATGACCACCACAAATTCTAGTCTTACCGCACAAAATCCGTTTTGATGTTCTCTGACTAAGATAATAATCACATGAAAGATATATAAAAACAACTAGAAGAACACGCCGACCGTCAAGAGTCTAGAGAACCCTTTTGCAAAATAAAACATTTAACCAAAGAGTTTAAATCACAAAGGCAGATCATTAAAGATAGCTTAAGAACAACTATCATCAATCCAGAGGGCATAGCAGCTACAGGGAAACAATATTGTGAAATACTGTTCCGTAGTGACCATGAAGAAATGGATACAGAAGAAATTAATGAAAAGAAATACCACATATTTTAAAATACGAAATAGAAACAAACATAGTAAATTGCAATAAGATGCCACAAGAAAATAGAACAGTATTGAGAAACAGGAATAAAGAAATTAAAAACTAGTAAATCTCAAGAGGAAACCGGAATAACGGCTGAAGGACTCAAAGAAATGGGAAACATGGGGATTGAAATAATGTTCAAACTATGGAATAAAATCTAGAACACAGAAAAATAAACAGATGATTGGTGTAAGATCACTTTCATACCTACCTACAAGAAAAGATCATCAACTGACTATAAACTAACGTACGATAGCCCTAATCCCTCAAGCAACTAAAGTTTTTCTTACTATAATTAACGAGAGATTAAAATCAATACTATTATCACAGATCCTCCAAGAATATTGGATTTGTTCCTGGAAGAAGCACACAAGAACAGGAGAGAGTATAGAAAAATCTAGAGAATTTAACCTAGCGTTCGATAATATAAACGCGCACACTAAAAGAAATGGACACCCCCAATATCTAATACACCTATTAAAACAACTGTATGCCAACAACACAGCAAATATATATATATATATATATATATATATATATATATATATATATATATATATATATATATATATTATATTTTTCGATATAATTAAGGATGTAATAAAGTAAACGAGGACCAGGAAGGCGAAGGATTTCCTGAAAAATCTACGTACCTATGGAGTCCAAAATAGCATCTATTGGCCGTGCAAATTTTGCGTTTTATCTTTGTAGTAATATTATTTTCAGTGTTAACGAGCGCTCCCAGGTATACTAATTCGTTCACTGCTTCGATGACGTTGTTTTCTATAACAAGTGGCCGTATGATTTGTGGTTGCGTGCTTATTTTGATGTACATCTTTTTATTGGTGTTTATTACTAAACCCATGTTTGTAGCCGATTCTGTGGTACATAATCCTATCGTACAGAGTTTTCCGTTCTCCTAATAATATTGATCATCATAGGCAAGGATTTGCACTGATTTTTTATATATTGAACCGGTGGTTGTGATTTGTGGCACACGGATTACTTTTTCCAGAGTCAGATTAAACAGTATATAGGAGAGGGGGTCACCCTGGTGCAGCCCGTTATTTGGTTTAATAGGTTCAAACAGTTTCCCTGGATTCGTACTCTATATTCAACTTAAGAATTAGTTCTGTTAAATTTACCAAGTGATTTAGTACTCTTAGCTCTTTCAATGCTTTGAACATTTCTCATCTATTTACAGACTAGTAGGCTGCTTTGTCTATAAATATGTGATCAGTATCTATGCCATACTCCAGTGAATTTTCTAAAATTTGTCACAAGGTTGCAATCTGATGAATTGTCGATTTATCACCTCTAAAACCAGCATGATATTTTTGTGTATGGTGCAAAGTATTCCAATGTTCCAATCACGAGGGAGGAATTTCTGTGTCCATATTTCTTTTATGAGCTGCTATAGTGCCATTATGGTATCGTGGCCACCATCTTTATATACTTCAGCTGGATGATTATCTATTCTCGGTAATTTCTTTCTGGCTAGTTTTTCAACTGCGTATTTAACTTCAAGAAGCGTTAGTGGTTCCTCTTCTCTCACGTCTGTTCTACTTACCTCGTCTCTTTTGTCTTCCGGATTTTTTCTTTTTCTTCTATATTAAGTACCCGTTTAAAGTATTCCATCCATATACAGATTTGACCGATAATTTAGGGAGCTGTCATGCGAGCGCTAATGCCGTCGCGTTGATGACGCGAAAAACAGGGTGCATAATTTCCAAGTTATACCTGATGCGTCGCGTTCAGATCCCCTTGTCACCATTATGAGCGCTACGTATAACTAGATGTGCCTATGTCCAGCGCGTTTTAACCGCGCTTTTGTGGTTTTGAACCTTTATTTTTTTACAGGTCAAATTCCTTTTGCGGCCTATGCAGACCCTGTGGCATTAATTAGTATATTTGTAAAAATATTTAAAATTCAAAGCAATAAAGGTACATATTGACTTTCACTATACCTCCACTTAATTAAACAATTTTGACAATAGTACACGTAGGTATTTCCCTAATCATAAATTAAAAATACTTATCAGCATTTATTAGTCAAAATATTCCGACTTGGACAAATTTCAATTTTATATTTAAACAAGTAAATGTTGGATCTTTGTTTTATCAACGACTTTCTTTGTATTTTTCGACAAGAATATGTGCGGTTTTTCTTATAGGGACTGTTGTTGCTTCTATATTTAATATTTTAAGTAATTGTTTTACGTAAAAATAGTAAGTGATGCTCAAATTTTTTTATATGATTCACCAAATTCTGCATTAGTCATTGTTTGATATTTCAAAGTAAAAAGCAGGTGCTCCATAGGCAATAATTTTATTTATTGACATTATGATAATAACCCCCTTTAAATTATTGATCTCTTACTGATAATATCCAGAATACCAATACTGTTTGTGATTTATACAAACTCTCCATCATGATTGATTATTCTTGTAATACAAAAGACGAAGATAGGGAAGACGATACTGTATTTTCACAACCGATATATTTAATATAGAAACTAGAAATTTTTTTTTCGAAATATTTTATAGAAAGGAAACCTAAATCAATTCGAATACTGTAAGTAAATACTTTTATGTTTATTATATTACTTTAAACGCATAAAGCATTTTCTATTCATATATTTGTCAAATCACATTACTCCCTTTATACCGATTGCCTTTTTAGTAGCTACATTGACCGTTTTAAGTCTATTTCTTCTTCTTTTATCCTTACTCGAGCTTTATCAAGTAGAAAACTTAAATGTGGCCGTTTCTAAAGCCGAGATGAATAGGAGTAGAAATTTTATACTTGCAGCATATTTTGTTTGACCTGTTTAAATATTATAGATTCTTATTAAAGAACTATATTTTGGTCTATATTTTAAGTGTTTCACACTCTCGCAATCCACTTCTTAATTTCTTGACTCCCGTTCCCTTTATTTTTTATGGTAACAATCCTAGGTATTCAAACTCTTGCACCTTGTTGAAACAATACTCATCATTTTTTGTGGAAGCTGATCTCACTTTGTGCTACTGCCTGGGGGACCCGGTATTGCTGAGCAAGAATAACATCAATTGCATATCAAGAAAAGATAACCCTCCCTCCCAACGTTCCTTTAAGCTGGCCTAAAAGAAAAATTTTGGTAATTATTGTGTCGAAATTATGGTCTTATATAGCAGGGAACTTCTACAGCAGGCGCCAAAAAAGTTACTGAAGAAACTGGGATTGTTGTAACGATTTACTAAAATAATACCCATGCTCCTTTCTCATTTAAGGTCAACATGGATTCATAGTTAACCTCAAATATTTTTTCTAATGTCAGGTTTGACAAAGGCGCCTACTGTTAGTTTAGATTTTAAAAGGCGTGGAAACTGTTGTACTTAAAACATAGTTTACTTTAGCTTACTAAAACTTTAAGCAAAGCATTTATAAACTACACGGACCGGCAAAAAAGTGGCCATCCTATAAATTTCAGAAAATAAAAATGGATTTGAAGTTTTATGTACTGTTTCATATCGTATACTCAACATCTCTCATTTCTAAAACAAAAAATAGCCACTACTGCTTGATTCCTTAGCATAATTTATTTAATTAGAAGGCTACAAAAGAAAATAGTGTAATATCGAAACGAATTACAAACAATATAAATTACGAGTGAACTTGAACAAAATTGTCTAATATCGGGTATTGCCCTTAAACATTAATAACCACTTTCATACGATTTGGAACGGCAAGGAAGAAATTTTGAATAAAAACTTGAGGAATACGTTTATATTCTTCATGAAGCATGTTTTGAAGTTCTGCAAGACTTTCTAGCTGGCCTGGTTGACTTCAAACCTAGAGTATTAATTCCTACTTCCCACAAGTAATTTGTCACGATTCTTGCAGTATGCGGCCGTGCATTATCATGCATAAAGAAGAAATTGTTCCCAATAAATGGACCAAATGGAACTACTGCTTCTGCCAAAACATTCCCCATATACCGGTGAGTATCCAGGGGGCCATTGATGAAAATAAGTTCAATTCGAGCTTCAAGTGAGGTTCCAGCCCAAACCAATACACCACCACTACCAAACTTTCTTCTCTAGGAGATACAAGCTTGGGCATATCTTCCATTTCTCCGTCTCCAAACCCTCTTGGCAACCGCCAGACTTCAAACAGAACAGCGATTCATCAGTAAAGAGAATTCGGCTCCAATCCTGTATATTCCAGTGTTGGTGTTGTCGAGCAAAAATTAATCGATTCCTCCAGTGTCTGGGTTGTAATTTGGGAACAATAGCCGGCCTTTTTGCTATTAGTCTTCTTTCATTGAGGCATCTTCTAATCGTTCTCTCGCTTACATTTATATTTCGAACCTCCTGTACACGGTTTCTTGCAGCAATTGCAGTGGAATGGCGATTTCTTAAAAGCTCCATTACAATAAAACGATCATCTCTTTGCGAGGTAACTCTTCTATGACCCGAACCAGGTCGACGTGAGTATGTACCAGTCTCTATAAAGCGATGGAAAGGTCTCCGTAATGTAGTTTCGGATACATAAACTTGACTTCTTCCATCTTGTAGCAATGCAATAATTCAAGCAAAATTTACTGTGGATAACACCATATCTTAATTAGTCATTTAGTCGACATATACGTTTGAAAAGCTAAATTACTGTTTAATTAAATGTTTTCAACTTAGAAGATAAATAGCAACTACAGAAAACAACAACATAAACGTCAAAACTGTCAAAAACAAGCATACATGATCGCAATAAATATTTAAATTGAGACGCAATATGAGACAGTGCATAAAACTTCCAATGAACTTTTATTTTCGAAAATTTATAGGGTGGCCACTTTTTTGCCATTCAGTGTATTTCATAAAGCCCAACTTTATATGTTAAGAAGGTAAAAGCACGTTTTTTGGATCTATTGGAGAATGTTGCTCTCACCAGGTTTTAAAGACTCCCTCACAGGCCAGTTTTTTCTGTACAAATGTTGATTCCTAGCTCTACTGACCCATTCACAAAAAAAACCTAGAAATTTAGTAAAACCACTTCGCTGGCCAAAAGCAAGCACGGACTTTTAAATCACCACATATCATCCAATCATAATCAGAATTGCCTATTTTATCCAACACTAGTTAAGTACTTCATATTTTCTTTCATATGTACTGAATCTCTCTCTCATATTTTACCATTATGTAACAAAGTACCCTTTAAACTAGTCTTCAATGAACAAATAAACATTATTTTTGTATTCAACAGCAAACTCATTCATCAAAGCAGGAATGTCTGAGCAGTACACTAATTCACCCTCTTGTTAGAAAAAAACTAGAAAATTGCTGATCGCTGTTCCTATACACATAAATACTGGTAACAACCGTCAACAAGATATTTCTTTGCCTAAAGCCAAGCAATTCAGCTTTTTTTTCGTTAAGCCAAGATCCCTCACCAAGTAGTTCAGTTCAATCTGATTAAACAATTAACGCTCTACATGTCCTGTAATCACCATTATCAGTGGCATCACAGCTCGTTATGAACCAAAACCCAAAACCTTCTTCAGTATAATCCTCCATTCGCCCCTGTCTCTATGCCGTAACTCCAATAGATTTTATATCATTCCCTAGATTGTCTTAATACCTAAGTCTCGGTTTTCCTCTGGCTTGTTGTCCCATCGGTCGACTTTGGACAAATCCTTTTCTGACTGTTGCACCTTTCTCTCTCCTGATTACAAGCCCTATGCATCTAAGGAGTGTTACGATTTTACATCAGGTTCCCCAAAACCGCTATAAAACTCAAAGTTATAACGTCTACGCCAAAAACCTCGGTGTAAAACATAGCACATATTTTGCTCGAAACGTTTAAGCAGTTTTTGGTCATTCTGTATAAGTGATCACGTTTCTGCTCCATAGGTTAGCACTGGTCTTATAAGTGTTTTATAGACGCTCTTAAATTTTTCTGGGTAGTTTTGAGGTCATCTTTCTTCTCAAGTCATAGTAGCAGTTATTGGCAAGCACTATTCTTTAAATTTTTTTACTGGCGTTATCTTTAGTCAACAGCGAGCTTAGTTATATAAAGGTGTCGACACCTTCCAGTTCTAAATCGTCAATTATATTATTCGTCTATAGGTGTCTGGCTGCTTGATCTAGAACGACATATATATATTTGATCTTTGGGGCATTTATATATAGTCCCAGTCTCAGTGTAGAAGGGCTCATGCTTCGGTCAGAGTATCTATGGCCCTAGCTAAGATGTCGACATCATCTGCATATCCGACAACTTGTACAGATTTGTAGAATATAGTACCATTCATATTAAACTGGGACTCTCGAATTACTTTCTCTATAGCAAGGTTAATAGTCATGTCTTAGTTCATTTTTGCAATGGAAGGATCTTGAAAAGTCGTTCTGAATATGTAATGAATATCGACGCCGAACTCTATGGTTTTTCAAGAATCTGCCTCACTGTAAAGATTTGTTCCGTTGATGATTTATTGGGTCGGAAGTCCTACTGACATCTTCCCACTATTCGTTTGGCATCATCGGGAAGCATTATTTTGTACAATACGTTGGACAGTATTTATAACCTATATTTAGTAGTGATGGCTCTAATCGAGTAGGGTGATGTAAGATTTTAGTTATTAATTTATGCATATGTTTCAAAAGGGTGTTGACGCAGTTTTTAAAAAGCTCGGCAGGGAGATTCATCGAATTCATCGTTCCCGAATCAGGGAATTTTAAAATAGTTTCCTTAAATTCTTCTTCGGTAGAGAGTGGCTGCCGATCATTTTCATTAATACATTCCCTGTAATGTTTCCATACGTTGGAATTTTTCATCATCTTGTTCATCTAACTCCGATTGTACATATGAAAATAGTTTAGTTTGAATAGAATCTAAATTATCAGCAGGTTCAGGGACCAGCAAATATATACGGTGTCCGTTAGCTTCTTGTGTTTTGAGTTATGACTATATATTAATACAGCACAACGATTCGATCCAATAGGCTTTTTCCATTTCTTTCTGTCCTGTTCTAGGGTTTTCCAATCTTGTACTCTCAACAATTTTACATCTTTTTCTTTTTGTATCAGCCTCAGCCTTAATTCTTTGGGGATTCTTCCTTCTTTCATGTTAGCTATCCTAATCTTAAAAACACCAAATGTTAAGATTTTTTTTCAATACATACATAACAAAAACCTTATGCGGCGCCAAGATTTATCATATTTACCGAGTTTGGTTCCAAAGTATCATAGATAAACCTTTTTCTCGAAGTTCGTAATGTTTCTTTTGTGTTTTTAAATCATAAACCCACCGTAAATAACAAACTGTCAACCGAATTTTTACAACTCTGTTTAAGCATTGTAGTAGATTCTTTTATTGTACTGACGAGACATTGTACTGACCACGAGATAAGAGACCGGATCAGAAGAACCCACTAATGGGGCAGGTGTTTTAAAGAAAATTTTACTGATCGGTATACTTTGTTAAAAATTTGTATAGAATAGGAATAGTATATCCATTGGCAAAAATAATAGTAAATAGGAAGCGATATTTTACTTGCGAAAGGTGTGTTGCCGCCGAAATATTGTCATGTGTTTGTTAATAAATTACTTCAAAAGTTAAAGATCAGTATTGACAGTATTTTATTTATAAAGATTCTAAAGTATTCATACTGTTCTGTGCATAATATTAAATCAAATCTAAAATCAAATTGACACTATTTATACTATATTTTGATTCTGTTTGAGACTATGTCCAATTTATTAACATTGAAGTGTTTTTGTGCCTCTGTTCGTATTTATAAAGGTCAATATTTATATTCCTAAATCATATTATGCTATAAATTCTGTTGTAAACTAAAAAATAGGAATATTTTGCGCAACCGCATTTTCGATAGTATCAGAAAGCATTTTTTGCTTATTTGCACATTCTATTCTCATTCTCAGTCTCAGTCAGTCTCCCTTCCCTTAACGCGAACAGAGAAGAGAAGAGACAGTTCAAGTTGTGGTATGGAACTAGACACATACTAAAGTTTATCCAAAAGTTTCCTACCATAAACAAAATAAAGTGATATTCAGTGAATTGCTTAAAATAGTATTTGTTTTGATGTTTTTAATTGATGATTTAAGGTAGGTAATATTTTTTACCGCAATAATGAATGCCAATGGATAAATTAATTCTTTAGACATATCCCATTAAATCAATTATCAGTGAACACTTGATAAGATGTTAAAAATATTTGTGGGATGGTTAATAAATAAGAGCGGAATTTTTCTTTTCTAGTTTAAAAAGCTTTTATGATTTTAGTAAAACAATTTAAAAACGAACACAAGAAGTGACTATCTCTTTTTTGTAATAATAAACCGAATAAATCAATCACCTTCAATTTGAAATTTAAATAATTAAATTTCTAGCTCGACTTCAGAAACTATTATCAGTCTCAGTATCACGAATAACGTTTTATCTAAGTTATAATTTATTCTCATTGCTAAAAAAAGCTTAAAAAATTGTAGCCTTTATGCCGTGTTTATTGTACAAGATTGTATACTAAAGACATCCCAGTATTTTGTAGGCTTTACTTATTTCTTGTATTTTTGTGTAGGGCAATGCATCTACACCGGAGAAACTAGCATATAAAATCTTTTTCCGCGACACTGTTTGATACAGGTATCTAGAAACTGTTTTTGATAAATTTGGTGATAACAATATGCAATAAACAAAATATGCACAGGATTAAATGTCATTTTTTACTTATAAATAATATATAAACGATGTAAAATCGCTATTTTATTTTAAATACTAAATATGAAGACCGACAAATTATACGGAAAAGTGATATAATTTTACTGAAAAAGCATAGAAAATCCTCTAAAATGAGCGTGTGTAAAGTTTTTTTGTTAATTTGTTTCTTAACTATTGCAAAAATAGCTGCAAAAGTCGATTTCTTGAAGATTATTAATAACTTTTCTAAAAATGCACAAAAAACTTTAATTTTTCATGATAATAAGGACAATACTACATGTATTCAGTTATAAAAATTTCAAACAGTTCTTGCATAATTAAAATTGTTTATTCCAGAAAGCTTTTATCTACAACGTTGTTATGCGTTAACTATTAGGTCTACATAAATTCTAAAAGCACCAAATTAAAATTTTAGTTTTTACTATTTTAAAATCTTAATTATAAATTCAAAATAAAAGTCGCAATGTCTCAGGTTCTAAACAACAAAAATTGACGTTTTTTTAATCTCGGGTACCTCGTTACAGAGATTATAAAAATTCAATCAGTTAATTTGTGAATTGTTTATTGAACCGAGTAAGTTGTTTGAACAAATTAAAATAAATATTTAGTTTGCAAAATTTTACATTTTTCTTATTATTAGTACTAAAACAGGTTATGAAAAGAGAGGTAATTTAAATATTTATGTATTATAGTTATAAATTATATCTTTTAAATTAAAAAAAAATATATTTTTTTATTTTAAACACAAATCTATACGTGTTAATTTTTCTTGAGTGAAAATATTACAAGTATATTTTAAACATATTAATTGTAATAAACTTTGTATAATTATAAATAAAAATAGAAGGTATGCATGTGAATTGTAATATGTTAATTATATATACACATTAATTCCATAATTTTTATTTATATACAAATATTATAACAATTAATTTATGTGAAATATATTTTTAATGTTGTCGAGAAAAAGTAATTTATTGTAAATATATTAGGCTTAATTCAAGAAATATTAACACGTATAGATTTGATTTTCAAATAAAAAATTAATTTTTGTACAATTATTGGTAAAACATATCATTTATAAATATTATAATACATAAATATTTAAGTTACTTATTATTTCAGAACCTTTTCTACTAATAATAATAAGAAAAAAGTTATATTTTGCAAAAAATATATTTATTTTAAATTGTTTAAACAAATTACTTGGATAAATAAACAATTAACAAATTAACTAAATGCATTTTTATGATCTATGCCACGAGGTAACTAAAATTAAAAAAAAAATTAATTTTCGTTGATTAAAACCTTAGAAATTTGAATTTATAAATTCAGTTTTTGAAATAGTAAAATCGTTTCGCTTTTAAAACCTTTATATTTGACGCTTCATGAATGGCTTACTTTTAAATTGAATCGTTTTTAATTTTTTCGTCTAAACTTTAACTTTTAATCTTTCAAATAGTTCTTTTTAAATTGCTTATTGTTTATAAACAAAGCTCCAGTGAATTAAAAAAAAAGTGATAACTCTGGTTTTAAGGCCCAAGGAAATTATGTTTTTTTAGAATTCGTTTAAATATGCCAACATAACTAATACAAACAAATTAATTTCCTACATATTATTTCGTCTCAGTTATTTTAATTGTTTATAAGCTTAAAATCACAACTTTTGCAAACCTTTTTTATAATATTTAGCATAAACTTTTGAATCGTTATATGATTTAATTTGATAGAGTAAGCCTTTTTCTTTAATCTGGTGCTTTCAGTATTCATGTAGACCCAACAGTTTACGCATAATAACGTTGTAGATAAAACTTTTTTGGGATAAACAATTTCAATTTTGCAATAACTATCAAGTGAAACTTCTTGAATTTTTTTAAGCTAAATATTTGTAAAATTGTTCTTATTCTTAATCGAAATTAAAGTTTTTTGTGCATTTTTGAAAGTTATTATTCATTTTAAAAAAATGAACTTTTGACGTTATTTTTGCAATAATTAAACAACAAACTAACAAAAATAACTTTGCAAACCCCCATTTTAAAGGATTTTCTAGGTTTTTTTAGTAAAATTGTTTCACTTTTCCATATAATTTACTGGTGTTTACCTTTAGTATTTAAAATCAAATAGCTATCTAACATTGTTTATATATTGTTTATAAATAAAAAATGGCGTTGAATCTTTTGGATATTTTCTTTATTACACAGTGTTATTACCAAATGTATCAAAAGTAGATATTAGATACCTGTATCAACGAATATCACGGGAAAATCTTTAGTGCTCGGGTCTAATCATATCAGTATTCCTAAATAGGTAAAATTTCTTTTAATTATTGAATTATTTTGCCATCCTCTTCTAGTTTCCATGTGATGGGTTATTTGGAGACTACCATATTTTTTATTTAATATATTTAATAGGAATTAATCACAATTTTAGTTAAATATATGTTAATTTTCATCTTCCGAAATCGAAACATAAAAAAAAACGTAATCCACAAGGAAAATAAATTCCACAATAAAAATAAATCCACATAAATAAATAAATAAATCCACAAGGAAAATAAACAAAAAAAAAACGTATTTTCAACTGCAATTGTGGTTAATTCCTATTTAAGATATTCCTATTAAAAAAAATTAAAATATTACAAGAAAATAGCTTCCGAACAATATTACCATGTTTTTTGTTTTGTTTATTGATATTATCATCTTCTGGTGCCGTACACTATGCAGTGTGTAGTTGTTTATGCTGGTTGGATTATGCGTAGGTAACGATGCTTCTTCTGCTCTTCTTATTATTGTATTGATGTTAGGTATGTTGCACCAGTTTCTTATGTCTCTAAATAATGAACGTCGTTTGCGACCTGGTCCTCTGCGACCTTCAATTTTGCTCGTTAAGATGATTTTTAGAAGATTATATTAAATATGGCCTAGATATGATACCTTTCGCTCTTTAACGATATTAAGACGCTCTCTGTGGGAATAAGTTCTTCTTAAGACCTATTCATTTGTAATATGGTCGACGCTTGGAATTTTAAGCAATCTTCTGAGTGAGCAATCTTACTTTAAGTGACAAGGTCTCGTTACCGTACATTATTATTGATATGTAACATTTTAGGACTCGAATACGGAGATCCAAAAAAGTTTTGCGCTAACAAAAGTAGTTAATGAATTTGAAAAAAGTATTTCTAGTTATTGCTATACGTATCTTCACTTCTTCGTCGAATACTTTTTTCTCTGAAATTCGTATGGCATTGTCTGGATAGCATATGATAGAGATAATTTCCTCGCTCATTCTACATCCTATACCTGCATAGGCTGTTAGTTTGTTGTAACTCTGGCCTGGATATTCTTTCTGTTATATATTTAATTAAGTAGATCTCTTCTTCTTTTTATATAGACATGATTCTGTCTGTTTTTCAATGTGCCTCCAGTAAGTTGTCGTTCCATGGTTTTCGTGGTTACTAAGTAGATTATTAAGTACGTTATTAAGTAGATCAGAACGTTATATTTCAATGATTACTTGCAACTGACTTGTTTATCTTTTAGTTCAATTTTGTTGGTTATGATTTTTGTGATCTGTGTGAGAACAGTGTAGATTTATTCCCATGTAATTTTCTGATACTCTTATCACCCATTTTAAACAATAGAATCATGCTACTAGTTCTGTAGGTATTGCAACTAGGTATTTTTGTGGCATATGAAATTTTTGTATGAGTATTCTTAGTTGTTCAGGGTCAGTGTCAGTTAATGGACCGAACTTGGAGACTTTTGTATTTTCAATTTCTGTAATACTTCGTCGATTTTCTATTTGGTGACTATTATAGTTTTGATTATTTTTTCTGGAGTTTCTGGTAAGATTCGATGGCCCTAAGCAATTCAGAGAGAAGTATTCTAGGTAAAAGTATCGTTTTATTTGTTTTATTAGCCAACTTATTTTCTTCTTCTGCGTTTTAATAAAAAATTTAGTTTTTTTTTGTTTGTTCACTACTTTTTTTTTGTGGCATAGACTTTCGTCATTCAGCCAGTCTCGAAAGGTTATAATATATTCCTTAAGAAAGTATATACACATAAGTACAGATTATTTCTCGCAAACAAATGCACAGCGATATCCCTAAAACTAAATAGACGAATAATTAATAGAAGAACACGTCGAAGGAAAATACAAGGACACTCGCTTCTCGTCTAGGGGTCCGTCAAGACATTTATTTTAACACACAAACAATACTGGACCACGGATAAGGTATTGTTACATATAGGATAAAAAAAGGGTACGGGTCTAACCCTATACACGCTCATGAAAGTTTTCATGAACGAGTACCAGATTTATAAAGCTATGCATGTGTCTGACAAAAATTCTATAATTAAATTATATATTGTTACAGAACCTGTGGCTAACAAGGACTGTATATTATATGGAGCGTATGTATTGCATTTAGTTAATTTTGTATACAGGGAGTTTGAATGCTGAATAAATTTAGGTTAGGACATTCAAAGAAGATGTGATCGAGGTCACCTAGCTTACCGAAATGTTTGCAACTATCATCATCGATGACTTTTATTTTAAATAAATGGTATGGGTAGCATACATGTCCAAAGCGTATTCGATTTATAGTAGTAATATATTTACGAGGAGCTTTGAAATTCCGAAACCAGGTTGTTTGAGGTATAATTGGTTGTAAAGAGGTATACCTTTTATGGTTTGTAGAACAGTAATGTTTCCATTGCTCTGTCCATCTAAATTGCTGATTTTTTTGAAAATCGTAGTAACATCTGATGTATTAAGCATATATATCAACGTAGAGCCAGTTGTTACGCTCATTTTAGCTAAATGACCTACAAATTCATTATGTTTGAGACCAATATGTGCTTTGACCCAAATAAATTTTATGTTGACTCCAGTCGAAGATAAATGATACAATCGATCTTTTATTTCAAATATGTAGGGTTTGCTAAATGTTGAGGACAATTCAATGTTTTTTATGCTCTGCAAAACTGAAAGGCAATCTGACAGAATTAAAATATGTCTATTGCAGGTGTTTTTAACATATTTTAGAGCTTCAAGTATAGCTATTGATTCCGCTGAAAAGATTGAAAATTCTTTTTGAATTCTACGTTTGTAGCAGGTAAAAAGTATGCGCACCCAGTCCCTTCTGTTGTTTTTGTTTTTATATACAATGGACAGTGGAAGTGTGACGTCACAACTGTCAATTACTTTCCAAACAAAAGTTGAAATGTCCAATCTCAAGACTTTTTAATTTCTATAAAGTTAACATTTTGCTTCCTCTGCTGCTTTTTCTTTTAAGTATAGTGTTTTTACGATAATACCATCATAATTCAGTGTTCTATTTCTATGAAATATAGTTTAAAAGTTTAAATTAAAGACATTCTAACCTTACTTAATTGATACATGCATTTTATTGCTATTTTTATAAAACAACATGCTTTATTATTTACACAACATTGTAAAATTGTTGTAGTAACTATTAGAATACTTAGATATTGCAAAAAGCGGAAAGATTATGTAAAAAAAAATGAAAAAATAACGAAACATACAAATTATCCACACTAAACAAGGTTTGTTTGGAAAGTGAAACTGACAGATGTCAATAAAATCTACGTCATCACTTCCACGGTCCATTGGTAGAATACTAATATTATTTATATCTTAATTTTAATTGGATATAATGATATTTTTTATCAGATATATTTATGTATAGTCTACACAGTGATGGATTATCTTTGATTATTTAGTTCGACTTTATTTAAAAATAAATATTCCGTTGCATTTTTATTTGTTACTGTTCTGAAACTGTTTTTCGTACCATTTTAGCATTTAAAGACCTCGGTGCAAGAACCGGGCAACTCCAGTCTTCTAAAGTGTTAGGAAATCGAAAAAAAAAATATTTTTATAAAAAGTGAATAAATTATGCTCAATGAAATAAATCCTTGTAGACGAACATTAGACGAGTCTTATTTATTTAATCACTATTTTTCATCCATATTGTAGATGCAAAAAATTTTTTTTTGCCTTTTGCCAAAAAATGGAGTTGCCTCTTTTTCCAAAAATCTTACATATTAAAAATAACAATGAAACAATGTACTGTTTTTGGATTTTTCATTGCAAATGGAATACGTAAATGAAAATATAATAATCAAATAATTATTTTAAACATAAGAGTCGCTAACACTACTGTCATCGCGATCTTCTTTACATCTCCAGAATTTAGGTCTTCGGCATTATCAGTAATATTTTCAAACATGCGGTCGTAATAACCTTGGTCATTTAAAGGTACATATTTTCGTACTAAGTCTCTTAAATCCCTAATTTTCTTAGGGTTTATATACAAGGGCTTTGAGTATGCTTTATTATTAGGCATTCCTATATCTTCATTTTGGTTCATAAAAAATAAAATAATGTAAAATAAAATAAAAACCATCGCTCCCCACCCCTAGAGCGCCACATCCCGTTTTTTAATAATTTTGATATATGTTACCAGATATGGCAACATGCACTAATTTTTGCTCCCCTTTTTGGAACTTGTTCTTCTTTCCATATCCTATTCATTATTTTATGAATTTTTTCAATCATTCGCTGTTGGAACATCTCAGCGATTAAGTTATTTCCTTCCAGGGCTTTTTTTACATTTTCTGTAATATTCATTATTCATATATACACTCGTTGATAAAAAATATAAAAGCTTTTATTTGACGTTTCGACCTCATTAAAAGCCGTTTTGGATTTAGATCTAGATAACCAAACGGCAAGTAAAGAATAAATTTTACAATTTTTTATTTATTTAAAAAATATATGTTGAAAAACTATTATTTGTTGGTTATACTGTGTTATACTGCGTTAAGATGCCATTTCTTTATGTTGATTTATTGTGATGTTACTGTTTTTCTTTTGAGTATGTACCGCAAATGCTGGAAGTCAGGAATTACAAGAGGTCAAGGTATAATTACACCACACGTTTTTCTATGCCGTCATTAGCACAACTTAATATCATAATGTCTGATAATAAGGTTCTGAAACTGTTTTCTTGTAGCATGTCATCACATTAATCTAAGCAGGCTTTGGTTGCCAATACTGAAAGAAGAAGTCAACAACAAGAATATACCAATAATAACGGATTAAGAAATTCTGAGACACATCATCTTCGATCATACACAATACATATACATACACATACACATATACATACACTATACATGAACACTCTCTCACACACAAACGCTTATAGCACATATTAACATGCAAAACACTAATCTTGATTTGAATCCACCCTCATATCTTTTCAGCCCATATAACACCGCAGGCAAGTGTTTCAAGTTTCAATGTTGTAAAATGACATAAACTCGTCAACAAGTTTGGCGGCTATACACTCTCTTTAAAAAAATCTTAAATAATCTTTTTTGAGAACGATTTCCGGAGGGGAAATCGAAATTTCAAATTTCTTAGTTAAAAATATAATTATCATTAAAAACAATTGTGGCTTAATCCAATAATTAAAAATGTAATAATCATTACAACTAATTGTGGCTTAATCCAATATAAACACAATATTTAATGTCTCATAATATGTTCTACACTTATTGGTTCGCGTAATAAATCACCTTTAAACAATATTATTGACTCGGTTGAATTAATCAATTCATATCTTAAAATATCACGGCGCCAGATTTACATCTAGTATTCGTAAGTTATTCAATTAATGATAATTAAATATACAAAAAGGCAAATGAAAACTAAAAACATAAATACGGTTTCCGTAACAGGGTCGAAATATGTTAAAGAGTAAAACATTACACAAAACCTGATTTTCGAAGGTAATTTAGATACTTAAGATCCAATGAGTTATCGTTACAAGCATCTACAACGCGATAAATTTTGCACCGCCTTGTCTTTAATTTAAATTTATAATAATTGTTAGTTTATGCAAAATATATTGATTAACTATTAGATAGCTCATATAATTATAAAATGTTAATAACCGAGAACCGAAAGAAAAAATACAGAAGGGATGTTTTAGAAAGTTGAAATAAAAGCACAATAATCATCTTAATTGTCAACTTTCAATCAAATCCCCCTCCCTCCAACTATTTAAGGGAAGGATCACACTCCGATGTTATACTGGTGATTTATTTAGCTCTTTTTTCTTTTTATATCCAGTTGTTGATTCGATATTACATGTATATCTTATGCTTCATTTTTTTTTTTTTTTTGGTGAGTGTCTTTCCAGCTACTCTACAAACAATCTTCATTTCTGTTGTTTCCAATAGTTTTTTTGGTTTAGATGTTTCTTATCTAGTTTCTGTGTTATACGATATGCGTTATATGTCTTATAACTGTCTTGCAGATTTTTGATTGTATCGCTTAGCTATTCACACCTGACTTTATTACAACGTATCGCATTATTACATCGCTAGAACGTGACAGTTCAATATCTATATATTTGAATTTAATTTATTGCTTGATAATAATTAGTTCATCTATTTCAGTCGTAGATCTCAGAGATATATTTGATGTGTCATGCATTTTATTTTATATAAGAAAATCATCAAATTGAAAGATTTTGATGTTATATTGAATAAGCGTTGTCAGTGGTCGTTGCAGATCGTTTCCGTCGTTTGCTACTAGCAATGCATCTACATAAGCTAATCTAAACCGTTGGTATTCTTGTTATATGTGAAAATTGTTATACGTGAGAACACAAAATGTATGGTATAATGAAATTTGTTCTTTCCGCTCTTAAGTTCTTTTTAGAGGATAGTCCTTCATTAGAGCTAATATAATAGCAGCGAATAAAACAGACAACTAGAATACTTCGTGTATGTTAATAATACTTCATGGGTCATGTTATGAGACACAGTAAATACCGCCTCCAGCAACTCATTCTCTCGCAAAAAGTTGATGAAATGAGGGGCCTGAGTAGAAGAAGAAACTCTTGGATGCAAAAACCTGCGCGAGTGGTTTAAGCGTAACATCTATCTAACTGATTTTTCTTTGACCGTGAAGAACCTCACTCATAGAGTTTACAGAACCTAGAGTTTCTATCCATGCAAATCTGTATAATGAAACTTTGAACAAACTCCATCAAGCAAGAAGACGAAAACGTTCAAGAAAGCTCTCACATGGTGTTATTCTTCTGCACAACAACGCTCGACCTTAAGTTGCCAAAGTAGTGAAAGAAAATCTACAACGAAAGAAATGGGAGATACTAGAGTTTCCACCCTATAGTCCTGATTTATCGCCGTGCGATTTTCACGTTTTTAGGATACTAAAAAAGGCGTTAAAATGTAATAGTTTTCAGTGGAACGAACAAGAATAAAATGCCGTAAAAGAGTAACAAAAAAGAAAACAAAGAATAATAAAGAGTAACAGCCAAAAGAATTTTTAAGCAGGGTAGCCAGACAATGGGATATGTGTCTTAAGTCTCAGTATTTTCAATCATTGTTCTTTTTCATTTAAGATTTTTTGAAGTCAACTCAAAACTCCTGCGAAATATTTTAATCCACTCCCAACCTTATTCCCTTATTCCGAACTAGCAAAACAATTCTTAATATTTTGACAAACACAATTAAAAAAAAATTGAACTAAAATCTAGAATTATATAAGCAGAAGATAAATTGGATTAAATGTCAAATTCATGTATATGTGTAATCAAGTTTTAAAAATATTCAGCTGACTAAGACCAACAAATTGCGAAACTATCTTAAACTTATAAAACCTTCCTGTCCATTACCAACCAGTGAAATTAATTTAATTTAATCAAAATTGGCCACCAGTAATTATTGACGAAAGAAAATTATTACCGATTTGTCTGTATTCCGTGAGATTTTGCAAATATAGACCCATTCGCAAGCTTTTTTTTAGTCCTCTGAGAATCCACTGTGCAAATACTTTGCTGTAACCCAGTTTGTGTACGATACTATGAATAGATCTTTTCTCACACCAACATTTTCTGAAATTGTTCTGATTGAAATTCGATGATTTTTTTCTAATCAAGCCTTCCACTATTCACACATGCCACATTCCTGTCTGTTGATGCAGTACTCAATGCACCTGGTCACAATCCTTGACGTTTGGATAGGCAAAACATGTATTTCCATACACTGCTGACAATCGCATATGAATTTATAATAGTTGCAAACTTTCAGCACACAAAAATTGAATGACCGCACGCTGATTATATATGGATGGATTTTTAAGTCAGAACACTTAAAATAGGAGTCAAATACAAATGATAGGAACTGATCAGTGTGACGTTTACAAATATAACTCACATTGCAGACCATCAGTTGAGTGATTACAATTGTTTCCAAGGCTAACCTGATCAAAGATGGAATTCAAATAAACCAGCATGTAAATGACCGATATATTATCTAAAATTGGAATATATTTTTATATTATATAATAAATTTTTTACGTTCTTTGTATAGTGACGAATGATTGCGTCGATTGTAAAAAATAATATCTTTTTTTATTTTTACTGGGCTATAATAAATAGGCGCCTGTATTAAGTCCCTTGTGCACGAAATATAATAAACAAATTTGTATTCTTGGAAAAGCGCGCATATTTATTTAAAAAATATTCAATGTGCATAATATAAACGCAATAAACAGTATCTACGTGCTACTGCAACTAACTTTTAATATCAATGATACGGGTATAATACCACCTACTGTGATATTAAAAATCAATGTGTAAAATACACACTTTTATGTTAACATGACATACTCACCTTTCATCTTAAGTAATATATCAAACTACGTACGTTCCAATAATTGCAGCAAGAATTTAATAATATAACAATTTTTGTCAATTACGAGAATTGTTTGATAACCACATCGCATAATAAAGAAAAAACAAGGTTTTTTCGACCAAAAATGTTATTTTTCAACATAATCTACTATATAGCAATTACACTTATTCCAACGATATCCCAAATTGGCAAGAATCTAAGTCCTGTACATAGGTATTTGCAGTAGCGATTACTTCATACATACACGAAAACACGTAATTGAAGAATTTTAGAAATTGTAATCGGAGACTTGTGGGCGGGTGTATTATTCTGATTAGAGTCTTTCCTCCTTCCAAACGAGACAGTTGTTCTTTTTTTCTGTATGTATTACACTGTGAAAAGGGGAAAAAGCTAATATCTACAGAACAAAAACCGTTAACAAATTACTAGAATCCCCTATCGTAAGCCAAGTTTTCGTTTTGGAATTTCCGAAAAAATTATGCAGATTAAAGGTTACTCATAAATAATGGTAAAAACTATTAATTATTTTTTAATTCTCTCATCCCATAATGTTATTAACACCTATCATCAGAGCGACCTGACATCCCGCTGAGTCCGGAACAATTTGAATGGAGATACAAATTAAACACAGAGAAAAATTAATCAAAATTATGATTAATTGTGTAAAGAGAGCAGATAATTATAATCAATCTTTAGCTCGAAATATCTTCTTCCGAAAAAGCTGCTTCTCAATCGAAAAATTGTCGTCAGCCGAAATTACTACAAAAAGTATTGGAAAACCTCATGTTCCAATATAATGATATCTCCAAAGTAAATACCGTTCTAAGCAATTGTAGTTTTGATTGTGATAGATCAAACATTTTTAGATATAAATATAAAAATGCTAATTCTTGTTTTCTAATATACAATGAATAAGTATCCCTGTTAAAAGTTAAAAGATTTCTGACTGACGGGGAACTAGAAACCAACTAGCACTATACAACTCACAATGAAGTTAGCGTTGGCATAACGCTGAGCTACTCATCCGACTTGAATGCTTTTTATGTAAGTGGCGGTCATAGTTCAGCGGCTATTGTAGGTATTGGCTTTCGTTAGGGTTTGATCCCGGCACAGACACTAGAAATTTTTCAATTGGCACTTTACCTATAAGTATATCTGTTTATAACGTACTATAAGTTTCTAAAGTACTATAGTAGAAGCCACGGTTAGAATGCAGTGCAGGTAAGATAGGCAAAATGTATTTCATACGGAAGAACGCCGACCACGTTGCCGGTTTGCCCCGATCAGCCTATTAGGACCGGATTTAAGAATCATAGCACTGGAATATACGCGCACACAACAATTGTCTACGGTTGTATAAAAAAACTTTCATTACTGTTTTAACTAAAGCATGATTCAATCATCGATGTATAAATAAGAGAGTTACATTGTCGAACTAAACAATAACATGAAAAGAAGAAGAAAATACTATAAAAAAAGTAAAATGTATCAAAAACTCATTGTCGATAGCTTATCTATATTTATCAATTTTTAATAGCTTCCATTGTAAACACATTCTTTGGGAAATAAAGACCATTAGGAGAAGCGAATCAGTTTTAATCCCCATTATGCACGAAAAGCAAACATGTCTCTTTGTCGATTTGGGTACGGGCCATTAGACCAAAAACTTATTGGCAAAAACTATGAAAGCTCAGTTCTATTTCATTTCCGCAAGCGCATGAGATTATCTACATCATGGAGCCGTTGTCAGTATCTATCGTAAATTTCAAACAGGGTATGACTCTTCGCGAGGAAAACGTGTGGTGTTAAATGTATTGAACTATAATCTGAACTTAAAAAATGGTGACAGCTTGACTATTGTTGTCGAAAAAGTTTAGAAAATGTGCGGTGTGAGTGTTAACAAAATTTATAACATCCGCGAAGAGGCCCAGTAAGGCAAACTTAAACCGGTACAAAAAAAAGGAAGAAAAACAGTTTCCCGTCCAATTCACATGAGAATACTTACGATGAGGGAGTGAAATCTCGAATAAGGAAAATTGTCCATGGTTTTTTTTGAAAAACATACCACCAACCGTCAACAGTATAATAAACAGAGTGAGGGATGATGAGGACCTACCAGCTCTTTCAGAAAGCACATTTCGTAGGCTACTAAATGATATGGGTTTTGAATATGGTAAAAGAGGTCAAAATTCGATAATGATGAAAAGAAAAGATATCATATCCTGGAGATACAAGTACCTCAGACAAATAAAAACAAACATTGAAAAAGAAGGATAATATAAACCTTGTTTATACCGATCAGTCTTGGACTAACGCCGGTGCTTCAGTCACAAAGGAATGGAGGGACTCTACTACTATAAAAAGGCTCTCTACTGGATTGAAAGCTTCAACCCAAAGAGGTCCTCGGTTTGTTCTTCTTAATGCTAGAAGCGAAACTGATTTTGTCGCATGGGCCGAATTAACTTTCTTGGCCAAGAAGGGAACCGCTGATTACCACGACGAAATGGACGGTGATCTATATGAAGATTTGTATGAGGAGACGTTAATTCCAAACTTGCCGAAAGACAAAGAAAACGTTGTCGTTTTGGATACTGCGGCCGCATTTAGAGACGAGTACGACAATCACAAAATTGAAACAATTGTGGAAAAATATGGCGTTAACATTTTGAGAATGCCACCTTACCATTGCGAGCTGAACCCAATTGAGATAGTGTAAAGTCAAGTGAAAAGGTATGTGGCTTCAAACAACGTCGATTTTAAAGAAAAAACTGTAGAACGTTTGATAAAAAAAGAAGCTTATCGTGTCGTATAGAGTGCATTTTTTTGTATATATGTATATAAGTATTTATGAGGTATTAGATATTTTATGTATACAGGCATTTTTTATAGAATTAATTTGTTTTTTAGTTTATTCTATATGTTTATAGGAAGCATTAATTATGTTTCTAACATGTTTTGGAATCTGGATCTTTGAAATCCTCAATTGCTACAATAAAATTCACAGCTGATTACACATATAAATAAAAATACTTATTTTTGATAAATAATCGTGTTTGAAACGCATACCTTAAATATACTTATCTTTTTTTATTCACAATTTTTGTCGTATTTATAACGTTCGCAGATTTAAAATGAAACTTTTTATTTCAGATCAGCTACACCATGATTTCCAAAATTCTTTTTGTATTAATTATAGCACACATAGGATTGATAAATGCGATATCTTTTTGCTGCAATGGTCCGAATCAGCTGGGACCAAGGCAGAATTGCTCCGACGGAATAAAAATGAAGAAACTTAATTGCGAAGACAGTTACATTTTACGTGTCAGTGATCCAACTATCAAGTTTAGCCATGATTATAAGGGTAATTTGATTTTAGATGACAAAGATGTTATTCCTGTTGGAGAGTAAGTTATTAGAATTGTACTATATAATTTATTATTAGCGTAAAAAGTGTGCAAATCAATCATCATCACCATTGGCTCCACAACCCATGGTGGGTCTTGGCCTGCTCAAGGATAAGTCTCCATTCTCTCCTATTCTTCGCTTTCCAATTTCGTACTCCCAACATTCTCAAGTCTTCCTCCATCTGATCCTTAAATCGTGCTCTGGGTCTGCCTCTCCTTCTCACTCCATCTATTTTTTGGTTATAAATATGTTTTGGCGGCTCTATCTCATTCATTCTCTCTATCTGACCTAACCACTGCAGCCGGTTTATTTTGATGGACCTAATAATATCAGGTTTGTGCAAATCAATAGTTTGGTAATTAAAAAAAAATGTGATATCATATAATATAATATTTTTCTAGAAACTGGTTCATATCTACAGTGTGTCCACGAAAAAACTTTTTTATTTTTATAATATATAATATATTTACAATAAAAAATTTTATTTGTTCTAAAACACCAAAAAACCACTTTATTTTATTCATTTTATGGTCAATTTCATGTAAATCCTTATAATTTTTTGCATTAAGTTCGGAAATGAACTTTATTTTGCTGCCGTCTCGGCTCACTAAGGACTACGGAGAGTTTTTCATCTTTCTCATAACTTAATTTTCCTCCTCTGCCAGTAGGTTTTTATTTTAATTGAATGTTACTCTTTCCTTTCTGACTGTTATCCCTGAGTCCTTGAGGATCTTGAACGTGACCAAGTAGAATTTCCTCTTGTAAATATTTTTTAACCTGTCTTGATTATTTTTATTAGTGCATTTTTATTTTATTATGTGGTTCTTTTATTATAAATCACACAATAAGACGCTACAATTATATTTTAGATACTGCCGTACTATGTTAATGTCAAAGAAAACCGAAGTGTACATAGTGTGTGCAACAGATGTTGACGATGATGTGGATACTACAGCAAGAACGGTTACTACTATATTCGAGCTCATTTCTATATTTTTCATTCTGCTAACGGTTGTGATATATTTATTAGTTCTCGACTCACTGCATATACAGGTAGGTGTACTTTTTTCTTAAGGACAATAATTGATACTTACTCAAATACAAAATTGTAACACACGTAGCAAGTAATTGAACGCTTTATCCAGGGACAAAGATAACGAAACGAATATGAGGATATGGAATTTAGGTAAAAATAAACAAATCATTAATGCTTAAAAATCAAGAAAAGTCGGCTAACAAAAACTAAAAGAAAGAAATTGTAGCAAATAGAAGATCTCGAAAATATGTTACAACATTCATATATATTGACGGCTATGTCGAAATTGATCATGTAGCTTTCGACGGTCTTCTCTTTATTTTGTTCGATCTGAATTTGAAAAAATAAATTCAGACATATTAAAAGAGGTAAAAAAGAAATAAATTAGACTTACTCACAATCAGTTTAATTTTACTACCCAAGACGACCGGTTTCGCTTTCTAAAATTTTGCAAAGCATCATCAGGTCAGTGGTACAAAGTAAACTGATTGTGAGTAAGTCTAATTTATTTCTTTTTTACCTCTTTTAAAATGGACTCACACAAGCAACACATTCATGATCAGACATATTACTTTTAGATTTTAGATTTAAAAGGGGTGGCTTGACTTTTCCAGACTTCGACTTAAAAAATGTTTTGTGTATATCCTACATCTACTATTTACATCTCCAATGGGAATTAACCATAGTTTCTGCTGAAAATACATTTATTTTGACATTTCGATTTCCACTTCAGAGATAGGTCTTTATTATATCATTCTAAATGGTTTAAATATCATTCGAAATGGATAATTTCTATTAAAGATGTAAATAATATTAAATGCCACAAGAATACATCTGAGCTACGTTTGTTATCTGACCAGTTTCTAAAAAGATCTGTTCCAGATATTTATAGCATTGGTCTCTAACTACAGACAATATGTTCGACCATTTCCTCTGCATTTGCGAATATACTGTATATTGCTCTGTCTACTGTGTCCATTTCATAGATATATCTGAGTGAGCAGTGTTCAGACTACATCTGTGATTACTTTGGGTTTAGTTTTCTGAAGCTATGTCTAATTTTTAGGCAGTGAGCAGAAGACTGAGTAATATTTTCGTTTGCCTTTGACCATACATATTTGTCTAGTAGGCTGCACTTTCCTTTTCACAATTTCAGACATCCTCAACGAAGCGGCTTTATGGGATACCCCCAAATGATTCTGAGCAAAACTATTAGCAATCTGGTTACCTGTAACTTCTTTATGTCCGGTACCCATAACAAAGTTATTTTGTTGTACTACGGCAGTTGCTGAATGGACTATTTGTAGTGTCAAGCTGATATAGACTCACACATTGTGCTTCTTGAGACAATCTTGAGAACAAAGATCTATTGTTATATTAAGTGGGTATTTTGGTCTTTTGATTGAAACCTACTAGTTGACACAATATTAATGTTATGTTGTTTGCAGAATACTTCACTGCCTACTTTAATTTCTCCTTCTTCATTATTCTTAAGAGACAAAGTGTCTGTTAAATTCTTCGGTCCCTTCCAAACAATCACATCAGCGTTTCTTAGATCACCCAATGCTCCTTTGTTCTGTTGACGATTTGTCTAAAGCTTTCCTTCTTATTTTGTTTTGCTGCTCCCTTCTATTATATGTTTATTCTATTCAATTTTTTTTGTACTCATTTATTAACCGGATTTATTTTGCATTGCCAAAGCTTGCCATTGCCATTATGCATAAAGTTTTGCCGGTTATTCTTGTTATTTTCATCACTGTTGTTTACATTATTCATTGCGTTTTATTTGTCTCAGGCCATTTTTTTTACGGTGAATGTTATAACTGTCTTGTCTCTTTATCTTCTTGTGTTTTTACGGTACATTTCTTGTACACGTTAGATTTCATGTCTATATCTAGGAGTTCATTTCTCCCTAATATATCGTAACTTGGCGCTTTACTTAATTTTGCATCGTTTTTTAGAAATGGGTATGCACTTTGTTTTTTTATTTGATTTGGCCATATTCACACTTTTCTATTATGTGCTAAAACAATCAATGCTAAACAGATTATATAAAGATCGTCTTTATTTTTCGTTACCAGAACATCATCGTCTGCATAACAATATTTTTACGTCCGCATTCCCTGTTTTATATCCCTTTCCTTTGCGTATTTCCATTATTATCTCATTCATAATGATATTAAATAGTAATGGGCTACGGGTGTAAAGGACGTGGAAATCGAAACGTCAAATGTAACATATTTTTAATTCAAATTGTGGTTTAAGCTTTAAACTAAGGACCGTTAAATAGAAGGAAAGTGGAGGAAAAAATGAAAAAGCGTGTAGAGAGATAACCAACCATACAAAATGGGAATGTCGTATTAGTTAGGTGCAGCTGACGGAAGGGAATATATGTCCCGTTTAAAGCGCTCGTGTCGGCCAAATTTGTCATCACCGTAAGATTTTTATAACTTATAATTTTATATATATATATATATATATATATATATATATATATATATAATTGTTCAAAACGATGGTAGGTAATATTTGTTACATCGCAAACTGCTACAGTAATAGTAAAAGTGGTTGCACTTTTTATCGATTTCCGAGTCAAAATCATTAGAGGCATCAATGCAAACCATATACATATATAACACAAGATAGACTGACTGTTTCAATACAGCCGCGTTCCCCCAGTGCGACAGAGAAAACTGACGCAAAGCAGTCCCTTCATCTCTGTCTAACGGGCCCAGTTTATCGATCACGTGACCTTCTCTTTGTTCTTGGATTCCAAAAATCCAAGAACAGGGTTTGTGGCGTAGGCGCTACAACTTTGAGTTATATAGAAGTTTTGGGGAACCTGACGTTGTAAAATGTATTAAATTAGCTCACCTTCGATGGATAGGACATGTAATTAGGCGAGATGAAGATGCAAGGATCAAAAAAAATTTTCGACCGAAGAGGACCAGTGGGAAGACGAGCCAGAGAAAGACCAAAACTTAGGTATCAAGATAACATAGAGGATGATCTAAAATCCATCGGAGTTAAAGCATGGAGAAGAGTTGCCAGAGACAGGGGCGAATGGAAGATTGTTCTGAAGAAGGCTTTGGCTCATAAAGAGCTATAATGCCACTGATGATGATGATGACCTTCTCTTTGGTCATTTAGGTCACGTGGTCTGCTTTGTGCCAGTTTTCTCTATCGCACTGGAGGAACGGGCTGGTATTGCAACGATCAGTCTATCTTGTATTGTATGTTTATGATGCGAACTGTGGATTGCAGCTATAACGTCTAATTTATATACAAATAAATTTTTATGATTATATTTAGGCAGGACATCTGGCAAGATCACAGCAGAACAACCCTCCTAGAAGAATCCTTATGTCACAACCTGTGGGAAGTAGGGGTAGGCCAAAACTCAGATGGAGGGATGGTGTAGATGGCGATGGAAGAAAAATAGGCGCAGCAAACAGTTGGCAATGGATAGAACTGACTGGCGTAATAGAGTTGGGAAGGTTGAGGCTCTTTTATAGGGCTGTAGCACCAATGATGATAACATTTTTATGTAATGGTTACTATAAATAAAATTCCACGTATTTTTACAACGTATTAACTAGTTTTATAAAACGTTTCCCTAAAACAATAATACATAAGTATATTTTTATATATTTACAACAGTAAATCTGCATTTACAATTGCACAAAAAGTGAGGTTAGAATTAAGATCTCAAAAAATCATTATTGCAATATTTACTTAAACTCATAACATAAACTTACATAATAAGCTAGTAAAATCTTTATAATACATATATAAATTCAACTTATGTGTTTGTAAAAATATCCAAATTTTGAACTTTCGACAAATCTATTTGTAATACATAAATTAATATGTACTACCATAACATTATTTATATATAAATAATTAATTTACAGACAATATTTACGATTAATTAAAAATGTTTAATTTTATTACTGCAGATTTACGAATATATAGCAGATTTATATAAATGTTTTCCATGGTGTTAATCTTATGGTGATGATATAATAACCTATAGAGGGCGATACCTCTTCAGCTGCACTTAGCGAATATCCATCAGCGCTTGTAGAGAATACTTTTATAACATTTTTATATGCAAGATATTCAACGATAAAACACTTACAATAGATAAAATCATACAATTGAATACAAAACTGACTTATTTAAATCTTTTAGGACGCCTGTATACTACACTCCATAACGGCATTGGCTATAGCATATCTCACATTGTGTATAATAAACCTCTCCGAACATCTAGAAGAAGCACCCTGTCACTTTTTAGCATATTTGTTATATTTTTCATTCTTATATTGTTTCTTTTGGCTCAACGTACTGTGCTTTCATATATGGAAAGAAGTTGTGTAAGTATATCTACAGTTCTAAACTGTTTATTAGTTATAGTTTTTTTTTCGTACAAAAAATATCGAATAAATATAATATAAAGTAGAACATTTCAATTAATACTAAAAAATGCTGGAACCAAATGGTAATGATGAGTACGTTTAGTAGCATACATTACAATTTTATTATCTATATTTATTATCAGAGCACCTAAAAGAAAAAAAACTCTCGCGTTTCAAAATGTTTCCACAAAGATTTTAAAGTTTGATAGACGTCTAAATGAGAACGCAGTGAATTTCTACATATGCGTCCACCGTTCATTGTCTTATCAAGTGAGATGGTAGGCAGCAGTGTGTATCTAATTAGCCCCAATTTATAATACCTTGCAAATTGTATTATTTCAGAGATAAGTCTAATATGCGATCCACGTGATATACCCTGTATACTAAATTTTATTAAAATAATGGATGCTGTTATTTTTATGTCATCTATCAGTTTTTTTATTATATGAATCTATTTTTATTAGAATTAAGAATAAGTATGACACTTCAAATATTTCATATTAATAAATGGTAATAAAAATCGTTGATTTATTGATAGAACAGCAATTTTACAAATAATAATGACGCAATACTTATTTGACGACAACATTGGTATTGTTTAGAACAAAAAAAGAATAGTTAGACTAATCTAAATAACAACATTTTTGAACAATTCCAACATAGAGTTTCAGTAAATGTCCTTGTCTAAATACAATTTCGTGTTCTTTTAGTTAGTTTTCTAGTCATACATTTATCTTGTTCATTCTCAATGTTGCTTGCTTAAGTTTTCTGTTTTTATCTAGTAGTATTTTTTTGTCGAAATACAAATGATCTTTGTCATCCTGGATTCTATTCTACTGGATTACTCCTTTAAATGTACTATAAAATACGTATATGCTTGAACTTTACCTTACAAATATATTTATTGGTTTTAATTCATGCAGTCTTTCTTAAGTTTCTAATTTTCAAATTTATCTTCTACTTACACTCTTGTTATTTCTATCTAAGTTTTAAATATTTCTTACTCACTAAACTGGTTAACTTCATACCACATTAGAATTAATAAATGCTCTATCAAATTATTAGCTGAGATCTATTAACTTTTTTATATAAAGATTAAACTAATTAAGTTCAATAAAAGTTGAAATAAGAGCTTATTCACGTGATAACAAAGTAACCATTCGCTGAATGGGTTGCATTCGTGTCGACTATTTTCACTGAAGAAACTTTCAGAAGACCTATATTTTTCGTTGTGTTGCCAGGCGTTAGAATGAACAATGTGGATGATTTACGGACACGTCAACATACGTCCCATTAAGTACATAGTTTTAATTGGTTTAGATTTCTAATTATGAGAACGACCTAGACAACCTTTAGTTGTAAATTATGCGGTGGTAAGCTAAGCACAAGTCTTCGTTTGCTACACACTCAGTAGATTTGAAAGTATGTTGTGCACTAACAATTACTTTGAATTATTAAGTTTAAGTCGTCTATATCCTTGTTTTTTGCTGCTAAAATTGTTCTTTCACTCAACCAACTGTTGCGGAATGTGGCCATTACCGATAGCCAGCAATTTCTTACTGCCGACATGCCGAAATAATGATCGCAAACAATGAGCTTATCTGACTTGGAGATGCAGAAACAATTACTTCAGCGATTGTCCCAATAATTATTAGGTTCAAGCAATTTGAGATATTAACATGCAGCATTAATAATGGGTACACTACACCTTAAACAGTTAGAAGTAATTGAAATCGGCCTACAAACATTCACCAGGAACAAGCGCAAGTATCATTCATCACTCATCGCATTAACTATGTAAATAAAACCAAGAGTATTATTTAAACGCAGAACTGAACGATAAGGAACCGCTTCGACTTACTTCCTACGTTGAAAGTTCTTCGAAGAAACGTTTCAAGAGTAATAAACAATTCTAAGTGGGATCTTAGAATAGAGCAACATTCGTCCAAATGGATCGCTTTGGCAACAATTGGGTTAAATAAACTCGTTGACTATCTCCAGATGCATCGCGAAATGTACAATAACTGCATCATACAACATATATTCGCTATGTTGTATGATGAGGTACAAATCGTCTCATTGTTGCTCACATATCGGCCAACTTGTTAGTGCGTGATTTCATCGTTGGTATCAAACGCCAACGTTCTTGATACCATTTTGAACGCCAAAAAGGCCATCTGTTGTCGACCACACATTCGTTTCCTGTTATTTTTGTTGTGATAGTTCTACCGTTATCATCCGGTGATTGTCGCTGATACACTGGTTAACCATGGTTGTCTATCACTAGTGATAAAAACTATTAATAAAACATTTAACATTAAACTATCATTTGAAAAATCAGTACTTGAAAAAGTTTTAAAACAAAAAGATATACAGATGCTACTAAAATATCTATATCATAACCAAGTAGAGTCTGTCCAAACCGAAGACGGTTGCACCAAGAAACTGCCCATACAACGTGGAGTACGACAAGGCCGTGCATTATAACCATGTCTTTTCTTTCATTCTTATGAAGCAAGCAGTAGGAAAGGTCTCAAAATTAATATTAAGAAAATAAAGCGGATGGCATTTGGCAAAGTAAATATAGCAAAACAGCAAATATGGATAGATGGAGAGAAAGTAGAACTTTTTAAATGTCTAGGCAACTAATTAAACACAAATGCAGACTCTGATGAGGAGAGAATAACACCGATTGAAATATTACGTAAAGCATTTATGATATGGAAACTAGTTCTGTGTAATAGAAACCTGTCATTAAATCTTCGTAAAATGGTGTTGAGGTGTAATGTTTAGTCGATCCTATTTTATGGTTGCGAGACATGGACTGTAAAAGCAACAACGTTGAACAAATTAGGCTTGAAATGTGGTGTTATCACCGTATTCTAAGAATATCGTAGGTATCGCACACTTCCAACGAGAGTGTTCTCAGAATGATGGACACTGAACGTCAGCTGCCGAACACCATAAAGAGAAGAAAAACGGAGTATTTTGGACACATAATTAGAGGAACCAAATACTATTTACTTCGCCTTATCATAAATAGAAAAGTGGAAGGCAAAAGATTGATTGCAGAACTATTTCTGGTAGCAACTGATAGAGAAACATTTCCAAGAACTTATAAACGTAGTAAATATTTGATTACAGACATGGTACTTAAAGAAAAAGAAGGGATATGTTGGAGGCCGTGCTACTTATTCGATTAGTTACCACCTTTTACATTATCTCCTCTTACCTTCATTAATTGATAATGTCCATTTTCTATATTTATTCTTTTATATTTAACTTTCTTTTTCATTTTTATTGGTTTTTTAAAATGTTTTTCATCTTTCCTATGTATACTAAGTTTATTTTTTAAAGTTGTTGTTTTCTAAACGTGTTGTTATTTTTAAAGAAGTATCCGAATGAATATGAAAACGATGCAGTTTTTCAGTCAAAACACAAAAAATATCATATACTTTCAATATTTTTACCTGTAATAAAATAAATTAAATATATCTTTCAGAAAACCAAAATGGTTGGCAAATGTTAAGAATTGGAAATTATTGTACCACATTTACGGAATTGGAGCTCCGGTTTTAGCTGTGTGCTGGTTATTAATAATGCACTATGGACATCCCGCCGGACTTTCTACTATACATCCAGGAATCGGAATATCAAGATGTTGGTTTAAAAGTAAGTAGAAAAACTTGCAACTTACAGCTGCATTTACTATTTCCTTTTTATTTTTGATTGAAGTTAGAAGGATATGAAAAGTTTAAGTTTTAAGACATTTTAATACCGTATTACATTCAGGTTCCCATTCTTAAAGGTATTACGAGATACGATAAAAGTCTGGAGATACAAAGTATCCTAAAACTTTAACAACTTGCTTAATAGGTACGATCATTATGACGAAGAGACTAAGCGGACCGTGGTAAATCGGGTGATTCTATTTTTTTTTTGTTTTTAATAAAAATTCTCCCCTACGACTCGGATTTGAAAGGGCGAGTTGATTTGCTGACACCAGTAGTTGTTGGCAGGCCAACAGAATAAAATTGCATGTTTCAACTGTTCCTGGCGAGTAGTGGCCAGCAAGTCCGAACAGTGCATGCATTGTTCCAGTAAAGTTAGAATCTTCCCAAGTTTTCATGCGCCAGTAAAAATTTTGTGGTCATTTTAAATTAGACTTTCACATGTAAACCTTCGTGTTTTGTGATTAAGCAATTTAAAAAAATAACAATTAAAATGAGTAGTTCACAGGGTAAAAAATGGAGTTCTCAGGATATTATAAAATTTCTCGAAGTGTACAAACAACATACATGTTAATGGGATGTTCGTTTTGATCATTATAATAGATGCATATTAAAATATTGCAACAACAATGGCAATTGATGGATTTCAGTCAGACAATGTTAAAGCTAAAAATAGAGTCTTCCGATGCTAAATACCTCAAAGTTACATTTAACTTAAGTTTTGCTGATAAAGCGTCTCTCATTGGAGTATTTTGTTTTTCAATATATGATGCTACTTGCCTGCTGAAGAAGAATTTTATACTGTTCCTTCGACATCCGCAAACAATTTTTGTAATTTTCTGGATCTTTGGTTGATGGTTCTGTTAGAATTTTTTCTAAAGCGCCAAATTTCTGCCTACTTGCAATCCAGTTTCTAATCCAAATTTGGCTTCTTTGATTATCATTTCATCTCTTTTCCAAATAGCTAATCATCTCTTCAACAATACTTTTTAGAATTAAACGACACTTAACACGGATTCCAAATTTTCTTTCCTCGATTGACATATTATTATTATGTAAACGACTACGACAAGTTGGAATTGGCAACAATATTCCACTGTAAAAATGAAACTGGCGTGCAAACAGGACTGGCGTGGCTGCTGGCGCCAGCAAATTTATGCGTGTATAAATTCGGCTTAACACTTATTGTACGGTATCGATAAAATACATATTTACGATTGCCTTCTACCTTTTATACTATATCATATAGAGTGTCTGATCTAAAAGTTTAGTACGAAAATCATACACAAAACCTAAATAGAACAAAACACTTCCCTTCTGACAACTAAAAATTAACAAATAATTATTGGTGGGAAGAGATGACCCCGTCATCTTGTGTATGTGGATCAACCCAAAAAAATAATTTAATATTTTCAATAATAGGGAGGGGTGTAAACATACAATACTCTTCCAAGAAATAAGGAAAAAGAGTGGCACTGATATCGTTAACATGTTAGACAAGGAAAGAGAGGGGACACGTAATCGTATGGAATTGACTGAAGCCTAAACCGGCACCAGAAAGGTTGCCAGGTCAAATTTTATTTCTTCAGTAGATTGAGAATAATGGATATATATCAATAAATGAATTTTTTTCAAAATTAATAATTGAACACTGATATAGTGTTTCAGTAAATCAGTAAATTGAAGTTGAAATCAGTAGATCTACTGAAAAATCAGTAGACCTGGTAACCCTGCGAGAAGTAATAATGGGTAACGTACAGGCACCAAAACATGGCGGTCACATCGAAACTGGCTTCACTTTGCGAAGGTTTATTAAATTAGCGTTACCTGTCTCCTCTCTTTCCTTGTTTAAGGTTAATATGGAGTTAAAAGGCATTGGATATAAAATCGGGAATAGTTTATTTTATAGTAATTTTATTGTGTACCATTTTTAATATGTTAAAAAACACTGTAAAATTATTCAATATTGATGGATCATGAACTATATGTTTAACAATTTTAAAAGTCCTAAAAAAACTTTAATTCAAATGTTTATTTTTTTAGCTGCAAGAGAAAGTAACATTTATTTCAATGGACCAGTTGCGGTTTTACTTATAATTAATATTGTATTTTTCATTTGGACGATAGTGGAACTATGGAAAAGCTCTAAAAACTGCCCAAAAACTAAAATACTTAAATTCAGGTAAACTTATAAATGGATTATTTAATATTTTTATAATAATATTTAACGAATATTTTAGAGTAAAAATGTACGTGAAATTATTCTTTGTTATGGGAATTACTTGGATCTTTGAAATTATCTCAACCATTTTCGAAAATGATGCACCTAAGTGGCTTTGGTAAGTAAATTAAATGGGTTACAAAGTAAATTAAATGGGTTACAAAGAAAAAATATATTTAAACAACTAAATAGTTCAAAAAAACTGTCTGAACAGTCATCATTTACAATTTTTTGTTACCAACTTGGCAAAATATTCACATGCTACCTCGTAGCCAACGAGGTAGCATGTGAATAGCAAAAAAACCAACGTAGCAGTGGTAACGTAGATATTGAACGAAATGGATCATTATTAAAACAGATGCAAATCATCTACTCATCTTCGAATGAAAGATTAAAGAAAAATACTTGGTTCAATCTGTGAAAACAGCATGTGAAAAAGGCGATATAATTTTGATATATGATTTTGATATATTTTGATATGATTTAATTTTGATTTTGATTTATAATTTTGATAATTGATTTGCTATAATTTGATTATGGTATATGTGAAGAAATAGCAGATGACAGGCCACATGCCACCAGCACCACAACATAAACATGTATGAAACTCAATCGAGTCATTTTATATTTCTTATATTATTTAAATCAACCATCTAACACATTCTTCATTTCAGGATTATTACTGACGTTCTTAACGCAATGCAAGGATTAGTAATATTTCTAATCTTGGTAGTGTTCAGAAAAACCATTAAAAGGGCCTTTGCTAACCGAAGAATTGGCAACTGGAGATTACCGGCTCAATGGAAGAACGACAAAGACAGCGAATGTGAAGAACTGGACGAAGATATTAGTCTCAGTAACTGCGTTACAAACAAACCAACTATTTATTAAAACAAGATATGAAGTCTCCCAGGATTATATTAAAAATATTATGTCGATAAATTAAGGAAAGGTGTTAAGTGGAACTTTGCCAAAAATACGTAAAAGGCAGCGATGGATTTGTTATAGGAAGTAAAAAACCAGCAACACTAACAATGCATGTACATATTTTAAAGGACAAAATGTTTCGAAAGAATCTTAACAATTTACATGTTTTTCCTATGGAAATAAATAGTACGATTTTTTATTATGAGTAAGATGTAAATAAAATTAATATTAATATAGAAATCATTTCCCCTACCATGTTTTTTATTATACTAAAACTCAAAGTCACAAATCAACTGAAGCGGCATTTAAACAACGTGTAGTAATTTACGCTCATGTTATTGCCTGTGATTCCATTAAAAACACGCGAAGCAACAAAAAAACAACTGTCTTATCGCATGTCATGATTGCTGTTTATTGAAGATTATCCTAATTCACCGAAGTTATATTACATTAAGGAGTTATTCCCACATAGTTAACTACATTCTAATGTGTCACCCTTTTGTGCAGCGGGTAAATATTTCCAGGATTTCTTTCTAATTCCAAACTATGGCTATTATTTTGTGTACTTGGTCATTGAAACTAAAACCCATACGTTTAAAAAGTTCTCTTTGAGTGTGGGGATTTGCTATTTTTAAATACTGTATATCTGGTAATTCCTTTAATGAAGAGAGTTCCAATAGTGTATTTCGGTTTTGCCCTTGGATGGAAAACAGTCAAAGAAGATAATGCAGAAATTTTAACTGTTGATCAAAAATGGGAACATGTCCTTGTGGCAGTTGAAAAGAAACTCTCAAACCACTTGGAAAAAAACCTTGGATGACAGTAGCAATTCTTGAACTTATGGAAGAACGAAGAAAACATAAAGCGAAAGATCTGAATAAATATTCTGAGAAACATCAGAAGAAAATAGTCGAGAAGCAAAAGAGAGGTGTCTCTCCGACAGACTTAATTTACACAAAAAAAATCAAAGAAATGACATGTTCTAGAAAAATCACAAGAACGAATATCGTTAAAAATGGTAAAGAAGATATTATTGATATGAAGGAGAGATTGTGTCACTTGATCAATTACATCCAAAAACTTTTTAATGATGAAAGGGAAGAACTGTCATTAGAAACAACAGAGGATACCGGACCGCTAACACTACGGGAAGAAGTCGTCAATGGCATCAAAAACACAAAAGAGGGTAAAGGTACTGGACCAGATGATGTGCCCATCGAATTATTAAAACTAATCTTTAATCTAATATATCAGACTGCCACAATCCCCAGACAATAGCTGCAATCGACCTTTGTAACAATACCCAAAAGTCAAGTGTAACAACCTGTTCAGATCACAGAACAATAGCTTTATTAAGTCGCATACTTAAAAAACCATTTTTGAAAATAATACACAGCAGAATTGTTAAAACTATTGAATATGAAATAAGTGACACACAATTCGGCTTTAGAAGTTCTATGGACAAAAGAGATGCTTTGTTCGGATTGAATGTGCTGGCCCATAGATGCATGGAAGTGATTCAGGACATGTACAAAGCTTGTAGATGTATTCCAAACCAAAAATATTGACAGTCGTGATATAAAAATTATCTTCTTCTTTAAGTTCCATCTTCTATCGAATTTTGGACATCATCATGGCTATGCGGACTCTGTTGACTGCCGCTCTAAAAAGTTCTGCACTACTGCATTCAAACCATTCCCTTAAGCTCTTAAGCCAGGATATTCTTCGTCTTCCCACATTTTGCTTTCCTCGGATTTTGCCTTGCATAATAAGTTGTAATAATGCGTATTTTTATAAAAGATATATTTAATCTATATTGAAATCAAACTACCAAGGTAAGAGTTGATAACCAGAACACCCGAAATATCAAAATACTTACTTTCTAATAGAACTTACGTTTTACAGGCGATACAGTAATAATGACTGATTACAACAATCATTTACAGAACGTAATTACCAAATACGGACTAAAGACGAATTTGAAGAAAACTAAATGCATAATCATGACTAAATCAAAAGATGCAAACATACGATTGATTGTTGAAGATACTGAAATTGAGAGTTGTACCCAAGTTACAAATACTTGGGTACTTCAATAAAAGAAACTGGAGACCAAAACAATGAAATAAAAAGACGTATCGAAATTGCCAGGGCCACTTTCATAAAGATGAGGAAATTCTTCTGCAACAGAGATATAAGCATCCCTCTCCGATTAAGAATGCTAAGGGACTACGTATTTAACACGCTATTATACGGTGTAGAGGCCTGGATTCTCAAGCCTGGACTCTCAAGCCTGGACTTTGATATTTGACTTAAGTTTATGTTGCACTCTGTGTTTTGCGTACCGGGGACACTCGATCAGGATGTGTTTTACAGCTAATACACTTGAGCAGATTTGGCAATTGGGATTCGGCTCGGACTTCATTAAGTATTTATGTGTGAATCGGGTTAATCTTCGGATGACAGATTTTTCTTTTCTAGAGATTGTTGGAAGTTAAAATTTTTCAACAATCTGCCGGATCTCATGTAATGCACTCTTGATTGTATTCCAGTGGATTTGCCAGGTATGATACTGTTGTTGCTTGAAAATTTGCTTTAGGTCATTACGAATTTGAATATGTTGAGCTTTTGAGGATTGACTGTTTACACAAGAAGCTTGCTTGGCTGCTTGGTCCGCTTTTTCATTACTGGGGTTGCCGATATGGGATGGTAGCCAGATGATCGTGACATTTACATCTTGAAAAGCGAGTGCACTGTTTAAAATATTAAATGATTTAATTTGATAAAATGGTTTTTCTTCAATTCGATGCGTTCAGAATTTATTTAATAATAGTTTACGCGTAATAACATTGTAGATAAAAGCTTTCTGGGATAAACAATTTTAATTTTGCAATAATTGATATATGAAACTTCTTGAAATTTTTAAAGCTGAATATTTGTGACATTGTCCTTATTCTCAAGCAAAATCAAAGTTTTTTATGCATTTTTAAAAAAGTTATTATTAATTTTCAAAAAAGCAACTTTTGAAGGTATTTTTGCAATAATTAAATAACAAATTAACATAACTTTACAAACTATCATTTTACAGCAGTTTCTATGATTTTTCCGTAAAATTGTGTCACTTTTCCATATAATTTACCGGACTTTACCTTTAGTATTTAAAATCAAATAGCGATCATCCATTGTTTGTATATTGTTTATAAGTAAAAAAGTTAGTTTTGCTTATTTTGTTTATTAGTGTTATCACCAAATTTATCAAAAGCAGTTATTAGATACCTGTATCAACGAATGTCACGGGAAAATCCATAGTTCTCTGGTCTAAACATGACTTACAAGAATGGAATTCTATGATATTCACAAATGAAGCTACATTTTGTCTCTACTCTGATTCAAGAAGAGTAAGAGTTTGGAGAGGACTTGGTCGACAAGAGAGACTCAGGCATGTACAGGGTGTGTGTCAATATAAGTGGTCTACAACTTATGATGTGGACTGGAATAAATTTTTATCATCGAACTGTTCCACTTTATGCAAAAAGCACTTTGAATCTATAGAAGTATATTGATCTAGAACCTGTTGTCCTTCCATTAGACAATGCTGCTTGTCACGATATGCAGGGGAATGCAAGGTCACATACTGCAGTAACAGTAAGATATTGGTTTCGTAGTGAGGATATTACACATTCACGTGGCCAACACAATCGCTAGATCTTAATATTATCGGGCATAGATGGGATATGCTTCAGAAAAAAATTGCTCCTCATCTGCACAATATTTATACAAGATAAGGTTTTCAAGATCTTACAAGACAGGAATGGATCCTATTGCCTCGAAATGAGTTTTAAATTTAATTTTAAGAATGCTAAAGCGGTGTCAAGCTGTAATTAATGCTGCTGGAGGAAACGCAGATTATTAAACATATTTGTTGTTAGATTTTTATGTTTTATATTGACTTAAATATCACAGATTTCCATTAAATTAGTGCACTTGTTAACTTTTGTTTGATTATTTTATCATAGAGAAATCATATTAAACTAAAATTAAGATAAAGTAATTCCTGACTAATCAGGCATTATACCTGTATGTCACTTTTTATAATTCAATCAAAATTAATGGATATATGAGAAAAACATTGGTGTTCCTTAGACATTTTTGACATGTTTCAATAAATTTTCTTGTTTAGTTTAGGTTTACTTTTATAACGACTCAAGTTCTTACAGTATACCGTTTTCAAAATTTTGTTCTTCTATGTATGTACTTATCTTACCCCCCCAACAACTTTTTCAACAAGTTTTTTTCTCTACAGCATATATATATATATATATATATATATATATATATATATATATATATATATATACAGTAGACTCCCTCTATAACGAGAACTGAAATGACAGACTAATTACCTCGTTATAAGCCGATCTCGTTATATCAGACAATAATAATACTGTGCATACATATAAATATGTAGTTTTCTAAACCATTAACTTCCTATAGTGAAGCCATTCGGAGCAATATAAGATGCTAATAAATATTGTTTGAATGGCGTTTTTGAAAAAAAGTTATTGACTTTTATTGTCAATGAAATATATTAAAACATAAAAGAGTTATTTACTTTTATTATCAATGATATACGTTAAAACAAAAAATCTGTACTTATATTTTTTTCCAACTACATAATGTATAAAGCGTATTTTCAAGGATAACATAAACTATTGCTTCTGCAATTTTAAAAACTCATTTTCGTTTTTAACGTCATTTTTAACTGCTTTAAATGGTCCAGTATCATTCTATCATATGTTCTAAAGATGTAAAACAGTTGTATTTATTCATTGTAAAGAAGTTTATAGCGGGCTGCAGTGAAGTTTATTGAGGGGCTGTTTGAAAAGGTATTTATTTATAACCACGACTCGACCAAAAACGTAAAAAACACGTTTTTGGATTTTATTTTCTCTCGTTATAACCAAATTTGCCTCGCTATAGACGGTTATAGTTCAATAGAAATTTCACGGGACATCTAATGTATCTCGTTATAAGCGAA